>NC_143021.1:82912791-82915291 GCF_055824585.1 Amblyomma mixtum
TGGATGGATGGATGGATGGATGGATGGATGGATGGATGGATGATGGATGGATGGATGGATGGATGGATGGATGGATGGATGGATGGATGGATGGATGGATGGATGGATGGATGGATGGATGGATGGATGGATGGATGGATGGATGGATGGATGGATGGATGGATGGATGGATGGATGGATGGATGGATGGATGGATGGATGGATGGATGGATGGATGGATGATGGATGGATGGATGGATGGATGGATGGATGGATGGATGGATGGATGGATGGATGGATGGATGGATGGATGGATGGATGGATGGATGGATGGATGGATGATGGATGGATGGATGGATGGATGGATGGATGGATGGATGGATGGATGGATGGATGGATGGATGGATGGATGGATGGATGGATGGATGGATGGATGGATGGATGGATGGATGGATGGATGGATGGATGGATGGATGGATGGATGGATGGATGGATGGATGGATGGATGGATGGATGGATGGATGGATGGATGGATGGATGGATGGATGGATGGATGATGGATGGATGGATGGATGGATGGATGGATGGATGGATGGATGGATGGATGGATGGATGGATGGATGGATGGATGGATGGATGGATGGATGGATGGATGGATGGATGGATGGATGGATGGATGATGGATGGATGGATGGATGGATGGATGGATGGATGGATGGATGATGGATGGATGGATGGATGGATGGATGGATGGATGGATGGATGGATGGATGGATGGATGGATGGATGGATGGATGGATGGATGGATGGATGGATGGATGGATGGATGGATGGATGGATGGATGGATGGATGGATGGATGGATGGATGGATGGATGGATGGATGGATGGATGGATGGATGGATGGATGGATGGATGGATGGATGGATGGATGGATGGATGGATGGATGGATGGATGGATGGATGGATGGATGGATGGATGGATGGATGGATGGATGGATGGATGGATGGATGGATGGATGGATGGATGGATGGATGGATGGATGGATGGATGGATGGATGGATGGATGGATGGATGGATGGATGGATGGATGGATGGATGGATGGATGGATGGATGGATGGATGGATGGATGGATGGATGGATGGATGGATGGATGGATGGATGGATGGATGGATGGATGGATGGATGATGGATGGATGGATGGATGGATGGATGGATGGATGGATGGATGGATGGATGGATGGATGGATGGATGGATGGATGATGGATGGATGGATGGATGGATGGATGGATGGATGGATGGATGGATGGATGGATGGATGGATGGATGGATGGATGGATGGATGGATGGATGGATGGATGGATGGATGGATGGATGGATGGATGGATGGATGGATGGATGGATGGATGGATGGATGGATGGATGGATGGATGGATGGATGGATGATGGATGGATGGATGGATGGATGGATGGATGGATGGATGGATGGATGGATGGATGGATGGATGGATGGATGGATGGATGGATGGATGGATGGATGGATGGATGGATGGATGGATGGATGGATGGATGGATGGATGGATGGATGGATGGATGGATGGATGGATGGATGGATGGATGGATGGATGGATGGATGGATGGATGGATGGATGGATGGATGGATGGATGATGGATGGATGGATGGATGGATGGATGGATGATGGATGGATGGATGATGGATGGATGGATGGATGGATGGATGGATGGATGGATGGATGGATGGATGGATGGATGGATGGATGGATGGATGGATGGATGGATGGATGGATGGATGGATGGATGGATGGATGGATGGATGGATGGATGGATGGATGGATGGATGGATGGATGGATGGATGGATGGATGGATGGATGATGGATGGATGGATGGATGGATGGATGGATGGATGGATGGATGGATGGATGGATGGATGGATGGATGGATGGATGGATGGATGGATGGATGGATGGATGGATGGATGGATGGATGGATGGATGGATGGATGGATGGATGGATGGATGGATGGATGGATGGATGGATGGATGGATGGATGGATGGATGGATGGATGGATGGATGGATGGATGGATGGATGGATGGATGGATGGATGGATGGATGGATGGATGGATGGATGGATGGATGGATGGATGGATGGATGGATGGATGGATGGATGGATGGATGGATGGATGGATGGATGGATGGATGGATGGATGGATGATGGATGGATGGATGGATGGATGGATGGATGGATGGATGGATGGATGGATGGATGGATGGATGGATGGATGGATGGATGGATGGATGGATGGATGGATGGATGGATGGATGGATGGATGGATGGATGGATGGATGGATGGATGGATGGATGGATGGATGGATGGATGGATGGATGGATGGATGGATGGATGGATGGATGGATGGATGGATGGATGGATGGATGGATGGATGGATGGATGGATGGATGGATGGATGGATGGATGGATGGATGGATGGATGGATG
>NC_143021.1:82925291-83047791 GCF_055824585.1 Amblyomma mixtum
TGTACATGAAAAGGATTCTTTCACAGCGTTACATCTTAACATTCGTTCAATGAAATACAAATATGAGATGATTGATGGCCCCCTGAATGACCTCCCGGAATGTTTTGATTGCTATATGTTCACTGAGAGTTGGTGTCAACAAGAAAGCGACTTTATTCATTTAGACTCTTTTTCACTTTTCTACTTAAACAGGCTGTCACGAGGAGGGGGCGTGGCCATTTATGTTTGGTTTGGTTTATGGGGTTTAACGTCCCAAAGCGACTAAGGCTATGAGAGACGCCGTAGTGGAGGGCTCCGGAAAATTCGACCACCTGGGGTTATTTAACGTGCACTGACATCGCACAGTACACGGGCCTCTAGAATTTCTCCTCCAAAGAAATTCCAGCCGCCGCGGCCGCGATGGAACCCGCGTCTTCTGGGTCAGCAGCCGAGCACCATAACCGCTTAGCCACCGCGGCGGCGCCATTTATGTAAAAGCTTCTTATAAATGTGAACTCATTGCAGAACTTTCAGCCTCGACAGAAAACTATGAAATACTAACATTACGTCATAAAAAATACATAATATCTGTAGTGTACCGGCCTCCTAGTGGAAACTATGATCTCTTTTGCCAAAATCTAAACCATCTTCTAGAATTCTGCTCTTTAAACCAATACAGCTTAGTTATGGGTGGAGATTTCAATATTAATATGAATGAGAAGAGCCCAGCATCATTAGCATGTTCCAGCATAATTGAATCGAATGGATTTACTAATGTAATCTCTTCTCCAACAAGAATTACGCCATCTAGCTTAAGCATCATTGACCTTTTCATAGTTAATGTTGGTATCACCGTTCATTCTGCTGGCACTTTGTCATGTGATATTAGTGACCACTGTCCGATTTTTGTGTCCGTAAAGATGCGCCGTTGTGTGAGTAATTCATATCCTTTTATAAAGTTCCAGTCATTCAGTAATGAAAACCTAATCTCGTTTCGACAAGCCATAGAGAACATGGATTGGTCAGATATTTATAATCACACCTGCGTGAACGAAGCATACCATTCATTCATTGAAAAGTTTAAGGGTATCTACTGTTCCCATTTTCCGTGGATAACAAAGCGGAATTGTGTTCAGGAAAGAAAAAACAGCGCTAAATTGTACACAAACCACACAGAAAGACAGACAGGACGGGCGCTGACTCCAACTAAGTTTATTGAAAGCCACATGTAGCATATATATAGCCCGAAGAAGGTGAACGCATGCGCATTTCCCACATGGCAACAACACCCACACACACACGGACGATAACTTCTCATAATCGCGTATTTTTTAACAATCTGTGCTCACTTCCTCGTAGGGAGATAGAAGTGGTGCTGACGCACATGCCACCCCTCTCTAACATTTTTCTCGCATCCATTGACAACATTTTGGCATCACTATCTGACGACGGAACTGTCCTAAAGATTTTTAGATATGTTGATGATTTTTTAGTCATCTTAAAGAGACATGACACAGGCCGCTATGAGGAGACTGCCATGAAAATTTTAGAAATGTTCGGACAACATGGGAAGGGGCTCTCTTTCACATTTGAGCTTCCTGAACAGGACCGCCTCCAGTTTTTTGGACCTTAATATTAAGCTGGGGGACGGAAGTGTTTGCTGGCACTACCTGCCCAGGGCCAAGAAAGATTTTTTACCGTATGATTCGGCTCAGTCTAAAACTGTCAAGAGGGCTATCGCCACCCTTTCTATGGAATCAGCACTCCTCAAGTCGTGCTCTCAGATGATGCAGGAGAGCTTCGAGGGCGAGGTGAATAGACTGCGTAAAGCAGGGTTCCCTGACCACGTCTTGGCTGCCGTAACCGAGGCATTGCTGCAGAAACTTAAGGGCAAGCCAAAGGGGCAACGGAGGAGAGAACCTTTCGGTGAAGTCAAACCAGTGGTGATACCGTATATGCACAAGGTGTCCCACAATTTAAAACGAGTTGGCAATAAGTACGGAGTCCCCATGGTCTTCTCCGCCCCCTGCAAATTGGCAAAGATGTTCCCCAAGATTAGCAGCGGTGCGAAAGCCACATTTGGGTGTGGGAAGAAGCACTCAAAGCCCTACGTAAGGTGTGCCACGGGAGTGGTCTACGAGATCCCCCTTACATGTGGCAAAGTGTACGTCGGTCAGACCGGACGCTGCGTCAACGAGCGTGCCGGGGAACACAGAAGGTCCTTAGCGAACGCATCGGTTTCGTTCGAAAACCTTCCCGCCCATTGCCGCTCTTGCATTGATGAAAATAAAAAGCACTGTGCACCACTACTTGAAGAGATTAAAATTCTAACCAGAAGTAAAGATAGATTAGCTCGCGAACTAGCAGAAGCCTTTTTTATCAAAGAGAGGGGTGGCATGTGCGTCAGCACCACTTCTATCTCCCTACGAGGAAGTGAGCACAGATTGTTAAAAAATACGCGATTATGATAAGTTATCGTCCGTGTGTGTGTGGGTGTTGTTGCCATGTGGGAAATGCGCATGCGTTCACCTTCTTCGGGCTATATATATGCTACATGTGGCTTTCAATAAACTTAGTTGGAGTCAGCGCCCGTCCTGTCCGTCTTTCTGTGTGGTTTGTGTACAATTTAGCGCTGTTTTTTCTTTCCTGAACACAATGTCACACCAACTAGCCCAGCAAAACGTACTGTTAAACAAAGCGGAAACACAAAAAATTAAGGAAACCTTGGATTACCCCTGAACTTTACCAGAAGATTAAAACAAAAGATAAACTTTATCAAAAATTTGCGGTGGGCAGGAACAAAGAAGATTTAGTTGTTTTTAAAAAGTTTCGGAACTCACTGAATACGGAACTACGAAGGGCACGAAAAGGCTATTATGAACAATTGTTCCAGGAAAATAGGCGCGACAATCCGAAACTAATGTGGCGGGCTGTGAATGACGTAATCAATAGCTCAAATAGAAATGAGAACATCGGTGAACTTGTCATTGATGGATCGCCAGTAACGGGTGCCGCCTTAGCGAACCGCTTCAATCAATACTTCATCTACCTGCCAAACACTACTTACAATAAAGATGCGACTTGCTCCATTGCAAAGCAAGTGAGAAATTCATTGTTTCTTCAGCCTACTGACCCATCTGAAGTTTTCTCTACGCTTATGGCACTAAAAAACAGCTCTAGCTTGGACGCTGAGGGTTTCACTATTAAACCAATTAAATTTATTGCCGACCTTCTTGCATCATGTCTATCGCATATTTTTAACCTATCCATTTCGACCAGTGTTTTTCCAAATAAAATGAAGCAGGCGAAAGTTATTATTCTTCATAAAGGTGGCTCAAAGCATGACATGAGCAACTACCGCCCGGTGTCGATTCTACCCGTGTTTTCAAAGCCACTGGAAAAGATCTTACTGAGGCGTTTAGAACGTTTCTCTAATCAACACTCCCTTATAGATGATTCCCAGTTTGGTTTTCGACCAGGCCTATCAACTGAATCTGCTCTGCTGACACAAAAAAAAACTCATTCTACAAAATATAGAAGAAAAACTATTAAACTTAGGCATATTTATTGATTTCAGCAAAGCCTTTGACTGCATTAATCATCATATCCTACAAGACAAATTGCAAAAGTATGGAGTCAGGGGAAGTGCATTACAGCTGATGGCATCTTATATTGATAAACGCCAACAGTGTGTTATCATTAACGACTTCTGTTCTTCTTTTGAATATATTAACCGTGGTGTGCCTCAGGGAAGTATACTGGGTCCTTTTTTCTTCATTTTATGTATCAATGACCTGGCACAGATTACAGATATGGCAAAATTTGTAATTTATGCTGACAATACTAGTTTGTTCCTTTCGGGATTATCTACAGATGAATTACTTGAGAAAGGAAATGCTGTTCTAGAAAAAGTTCTGCACTGGTCCAGTATGAACTCCTTAAAAATCAACAACACAAAATCTAAAGCAATAATCTTCCGTCCAGTAAACCGCACAGTATCTGCACTTACGTCACTTGCTCTGGGCACAAATAGCATTGAAGTCGTCACCAAACACAAAAATCTAGGAGTCATCTTTGACAAACATCTTAAGTGGTCTGACCATATTCAATATCTTACAAGTAACTTATCAAAAACTGTAGGTGTCATCTGTCGGTGTCGCGATATTCTACCGTAGCAATTAAGAAACTGATATACCATGCATTATTTAACTCTCAAATTAACTACTGCCACTTAGTCTGGGGGACCGCAGCCCGTACACATATTAACCACATTCTCATCTTGAAGAAAAAGGCCATCCGTATTATTTCCTCCGCTGGTTACATGACACATACGCCACCGTTATTTATCCTATACAATATTCTACCAGTAAACAAAATGTTAGAGCACAACGTCCTGCTTCTTATGAAATCCACGACCTCCCACCGCAGTAAATTCCTCCTCAAACTTGCATCCTTACAAAAAATAGACCCACCCAGGTATACATGTCAAAGAAACCAATAGTCGGTACCTCATACTCGCACAAACTATGGGAGGCAAATGATGCGCTTCCTAGTTCCTAACACACTTAATTCAGATGAATGGTGGTGTGGGAATGCCGGCTGTAAAAGAAATGTTTCTATCAAAAATTTTCTTAGTCGTATGGATGATGACAGTTTTTCTCTTAACTATTGTTTTGTGTACATGCTTGTACATCCTCACTGTGTCTCTTCACAAACAGAAAATTCTACTTCCGTATTTCTATTATCTCATAGTGAACATCATATTTTGTACTTATGTCTGTCGCTTAGAAATATTTAGTAGCGTTGTGTTCTAGATGTCTGATTTTGATTTCATTTATTGTTCTTCTTGCCTGTTATATTGTGTCATGTTCAATTTGAATTAACTGGTCAAAAAAAACAACCCCTTATAAGTTTCGTCTTTTTTGCGTTCGAAATTGCAGTGCTTAGTCAAATTGATGCTGTGCTTTATTATGTCCGAATTCTATATGCCCTGCTGCCTTGTAATGGGCCCCGGGCCTAGTCAAGCTACTCTGAAGTAGCTTTTTGCCCAGGGGCCTTTTTCTCTTTTAGAGAAATAAAGAATATATGTATGTATTTATGTATGTATGTATGTATGTATGTATGTATGTATGTATGTATGTACGTATGTATGTATGTATGTATGTATGTATGCATGCATGCATGCATGCATGCATGCATGTATGTATGTATGTATGTATGTATGTATGTATGTATGTATGCATGTATGCATGCATGCATGCATGCATGCATGCATGCATGCATGTATGTATGTATGTATGTATGTATGTATGTATGTATGTATGTATGTATGTATGTATGCATGTATGCATGTATGCATGTATGCATGTATGCATGTATGCATGTATGCATGTATGCATGTATGCATATATGTATGTATGTATGTATGTATGTATGTATGTATGTATGTATGTATGTATGTATGTATGTATGTATGTATGTATGTATGTATGTATGTATGTATGTATGTATGTATGTATTATTTATTCGATACTGTCAATCCCATCAAGGATCGTAACAGGGAGGGCATTCAAAGTACAGAGGCACACAAAAAAATAGCAATTGTAATTAATCAAAGTACATAAAAAATATAACACGAGATTATACATTAGAAGATACGAATAACAAATAAACCAGAGTGAGGAGCATGTGACATGATTTTGGCGGACAATAATACCACAAGTGAAAACACAAACGGAAGGAATAACTTGGTAATGACATATATGAACTCAATAAATACTAAGATATAAGTAGTTGATTTTCCACACGTGTGCTAAAGGAATTCAATGATGGACTACTAACAATGGATGTGTTCAAGGTGTTCCATTCGCGTATAGCACGAGGGAAGTATGAATATTTGAAAGTGTCAGTACGGAATGAAAACTCGTTTAGAGTGTGTATGTGTTTATTACGTGTTTGTCGCGTTTGTGATTGTGATATGTATCTTGAAGTGGCGACTTTTAATTGATTGTGTACGAGTTGGTACATGGTTTTAAGGCGCGCTAGTTTTGCTCTGTTTTGAAGGGTTAGTAGTCCTGCGTGTTTGATTAGTTCTGTTGGTGAGTCTGTCAACCTGTGTCTATTAAATATACATCTGACCGCCTTCCTCTGCACTGCTTCTATTTGTTTAGTGAGCTTGTTAGTGAAAGGAAACCAAACAACATTAGCATACTCTAGAATTGGTCTGACATATGTGTTATATGCAAGAAGCTTTGTTTCTGATGGTGCTAGTTTGAGGCGTCTATTAATGAAAAATAACTGTTTTAAGGCGGTTGATGTGACATTGTTAACATGAGAATCCCATCTGAGGTCAGAGGTTAGTGTTATGCCCAAATATTTATATTCGGACACCGAATCAAGAGGAATATTGTTTAATGTGTACTGAAAATTTGATTTGTTTATCTTTCTGGTTACGGATAAAGCAACTGATTTTTTAACATTAATAGTCATCTGCCATTCTTCACACCACTTGGTCACTGCTGTTAAAGCGTTATTTAAAGCTATATGGTCATTGACGCAGTTAATTTCCTGGTAAAGTACACAGTCATGAGCAAAAAGTTTAATATTGTGAGAAATACTAGTAGGTAAGTCGTTTATAAAAATTAAAAATAATACTGGGCCAAGAACACTACCTTGTGGCACGCCGGATGTAACATTAGTTGTTTCAGACTTAACATTGTTAATTTCGACGAATTGAGTACGGTCAGTCAAATAATCAACGATCCAATCTACTATAGGGCCAGCTCCAAGGGTTGCATTAAGTTTCATAATAAGTTTGGAATGTGAAACGCGGTCGAAAGCTTTCGAAAAGTCTAAGAAAATGAGATCGATTTGTTTCTGCTGATCAATAGCGAAGGATATGTCATGTGTAAGTTCGATTAGTTGTGTGACTGTAGAAACTCCTTTTCGAAAGCCGTGCTGAAAAGGTGTTAAAATTTGATTTTCCTCTAAGTAGGTTGTTATGTGCTTTAAGATAATGTGCTCTAGTAACTTGCATACAGTGCTTGTTAGTGAAATTGGTCTGAAATTTGAGGGATCTGATATGCTTCCTGTTTTGTGTATAGGTGTCATTTTAGCTAGTTTCCATTCTTTAGAAATGGTGTGCGATGACAATGACTTGTTAAAAAGTATTACTAAATATTTTGCTACCCATTCGACATATCTACGCAAGAAAATATTAGAGATTCCATCAGGTCCTGATCCTTTCTTTGTGTCCAAGCTTAATAAGAGGTTTAACACTCCTGCTTCTGTTACAGTAAGGGGTTCTAAATTATTTCCTGAGCAAAAACTAATACGAGGCTTAATTCCGTTGTCTGTAGTGAAAATAGAAGTAAAGTAGTTATTCAGCGTGGTTGCAATATTTCTGTTTTCCTCTGGAGAAGCTTGGTTATCTTTTCGTGATTTAGGGTTCAGGTGACGCCAGAACTTTTGGGGAGCATCTTTTAAAAAACGAGTCAGCGTATTAGTAAAGTAAAATGTTTTAGCTGTTTTTATTTTGGTTTTTAAATCAGTGATGGCCGAGTTTATTTTTTCAATTCTTTTTGGTGATGGATGGCGTTTCTGCACTTTTTTCAGCCGTCGAACTTTTCGCTTGGCATGAATTACGGTTCGAGTTATCCATGGATTACGTTTGCGTATTCTCTTAGTCTTGGTAGGCACATAATTAGTAACGCAATATGACACAACGTTTTTGAATCCCTGCCACAATGTTTCTATGTCAGTATTAATGTCATCTGAGAGTTGCTGAAACGGTGTTAGTTCATGTGATAAAGTATCAAGTATGGTAGTGTCGTCAGCTCGGTTGTAGTCTGGGTACGTTATTGTAGATGGAAAACAAGGGGCACTATGATGATGCGGGACAGAACACATTACAAGTTTGTGATCAGACAGGCCATCTAAAATTTCAACCTTTGTTTCTGGACAAGAGAAGTGACTACTCAGGAAAACTAAATCTAAAACATTGGAGCTCGTTCCTTGCACACGTGTGGGTTCTGTTACAATTTGCGAGAGGTTAAAAGAAAGCATTATATCAAAAACAACATCAGCGCAAGGTGAGGTATGGTGCAGTGTATTCCAGTTAATATCAGGAAGATTGAAATCCCCTAAAAGTATTAGTCTGGCCCCCTTAACATGATGCTGCATATAAGTATACAATGAATGAAGTATGATAGGATCAGAATAAGGACTAAGATAGACGCAACCCACAACAATTGAAGAATCAGAAAAGCAGAGTTTGCAAAAAATTGCTTCAACCCCCTCAACTTCAGGTAACGTAACGAAATGTATATCTTTTCTTATCACTAATGCCACGCCTCCGCCTCGCGTCAGCCTGTCCTTGCGTGCTATGGAGTAGTTGGGGGGAATTACTTCAAAGTCTTTGATTTCTCTTGTCAGCCAAGTTTATGTTATAGCCATGAATTCTGGCTTTAAACCTAATAATAAAGATTCCAAGGGACCGAGCTTATTGATAATACTACGCGCATTAATGTTCACGAAAGTTATTTGGGACGTTGTGGACGGCGCGTGCGTAGAGCCCGTGTACTTGTGTCTTGGTTTTTTGCCTCGGTTAGTAAAGGTGTAACCCGATGAGCTGCAATTGGTGACACTTCACATTTTTCGTTGTCCCAAAAGTACAATTCACCGTTTATCTTTAGTTTGTCGAAAACCAGCGACACTTTTTCACCGCAATCTATTTTTTGGTTTCCCGTATTTCCATAGCTTTTTTCTGATTTCGCGGACACGAGGCGAAAAATCTTCACTTATGGTAAACTCGGTGCCCTTTAATTTGTGGCAGTTACGTAAAATGTTCGTTTTGTCCCTGAAATCTAGAAGCTTCAGTATTATAGGCCTTGTTTTGTCTTCTGCTGGTCTACCTAGTCTGTGAATGCGTTCTATTGCAACTTCTTCCAGTTTTAAGGATTCTTTAACAACTTTTTGATTCACAGCTCGCTCCAGCGAGTCGCTATTTTCTTCTTCCTCTTCAGGCATGCCATAAATTATAATATTCGATCTTCTGGAGCGGTTTTCGAGATCGTCTACTTTTAATTCCAGAGACAATACGAGCTGCTGAAGATTTGCAACATGCTCAGTACATGACGAAAGCTTGTCTTCAAGTAGGGTAAGGCGTTCTAGTTTGTTGTCTATAGATGTTAACCTTTCTTCTTTTATTGTTTTTATGTCATCGGCTATCTGTCGTAGCTGTTGAGAAAGTTCTTTCATATCAGGCCCAGGATTTGTCTCAAAGTCACCCGCAAGTAGTAACAATTTCAATTTATGCACCACATCGCACACTGTATCAAGAAGTACCGCAGGGCACGGCAGCACAACAAGGCAACGCTCGCTGGATCTAAAACATTTCCCAAAAGGCTTTCTTACCTGCACGAGGAAGACAAGCGGGTTATCCATCTGTGCGCAAGCCCAGCTGCCGTGCCCTTTGGTCTGAAATCCTTCGTTGACGGCTTTTATAGCCCAGGAAGCTTGCAGCGCCGCTAAGCATGGCTTGAAGACCACACTGTCGCTGCCGCTAGTCGTTGGCGATGGTAGGTGACGAAATCCATCCGCAGATCGTAGGATCAGGGGCGTTGAAACGTTGTCGTTCCATAGCACATGAACAAGTTCGTACTGGAAGTGCTGACGTGGTTGTTGGCATCCCGACGGTATCACCAGCAGGCTGGCAATGATCTGCACGAGGAAGACAAGCGGGTTATCCATCTGTGCGCAAGCCCAGCTGCCGTGCCCTTTTCGTGTATGTATGTATGTATGTATGTATGTATGTATGTATGTATGTATGTATGTATGTATGTATGTATGTATGTATGTATGTATGTATGTATGTATGTATGTATGTATGTATGTATGTATGTATGTATGTATGTATGTATGTATGTATGTATGTATGTATGTATGTATGTATGTATGTATGTATGTATGTATGTATGTATGTATGTATGTATGTATGTATGTATGTATGTATGTATGTATGTATGTATGTATGTATGTATGTATGTATGTATGTATGTATGCATGTATGTATGTATGTATGTATGTATGTATGTATGTATGTATGTATGTATGTATGTATGTATGTATGTATGTATGTATGTATGTATGTATGTATGTATGTATGTATGTATGTATGTATGTATGTATGTATGTATGTATGTATGTATGTATGTATGTATGTATGTATGTATGTATGTATGTATGTATGTATGTATGTATGTATGTATGTATGTATGCATGCATGCATGCATGCATGCATGCATGCATGCATGTATGTATGTATGTATGCATGCATGCATGCATGTATGTATGTATGTATGTATGTATGTATGTATGTATGTATGTATGTATGTAGCTCAGCTCGTAGAGCACCGGACGCGAAATTCGCAGGTCGGGGATCGGGATCCCACCCCCGGCATGTGATTACTAATTTTATGCGTAGCATATTGCAATCACTCAGTTCAGCCCTTGGGCGCGGCCGGGCAGCCACCAAACCACGTGACGTGACGTCACCAAACCACGTAAAAAAAGAAAAAAGAAAAGAAAAAAGGAAAAACAAAAAAGGAAAAAGAAAAGAAAGAAAGGACGGCTGAGCATGGTGGCGGTCGCCACCGCCCCGTTTCAAAGGGGGCGCTCCTATCCATCCATCCATCCATACGTCACGGAGGAAAAGCTGCTGAGAAAATAGCAATACCTCGCGAAAAGCAATACCTCGAGCAAAAAGACCGCGCAATATGCAACGCATTCTTGGCTTAACCATGCTAAGCCTGGGCATTTTGCACTTAATGACTGACTGATTGAGAGGGACATTGGTGATTTCAAGAAGTGCAAGATCAGCGGCTGGTCTAGTGGTCGTTGGGTCCATAACGATCAAGAGTAATAATCATGCTATAAAATTACTAGTTTTTGTAAAAATCCAACGAGTACATTGTGTTCACAGACATTCACTTATCAACAAATAATTGCCCTATGAATCTTCTATTGGTAAACAGCACACAATTTTTTTTCTTTTTTTACTGCTATCGATTCACTTAAAATTAAATAAATACCCTATCCCTAATAATCTTCCACTGGTGAACAGCACAAATTAAAAACAAATACCCATACTCACTGATTTCGGTGACTGCTGGCTTCTGTATTGAATATTCACAGCAGGCAGTCACAGGCAAAATAAAAAAATCCCCGTGCTCATTGATTTGGGTGACTGTCGGCTTCTGTCATGAATATTCATAGCAGGCACTCACAGAGAAATCAAGATAGCAAGTGCACATGCGCACGCGCATCGATGTCATCTCCTTCTAAAGGCTTGGAGAATGCCGTTTTAAACAAATCGGTGCAGCTTACCCAGGCAGCGCTGGTGAACGGCTCAACACTGATAAAGTCGAGGTGGCAAGCAGCTCTTCAACATAGCATCTTGAACACTTGATGAGGTCTCGCACCCGTTGTTCTCCCTATAGAAAGGGACCACCCGCAAGATCATCATGGACAACGATTACGGGATGAGACGCTGAATAGCTTACAGTTTCATAGCTAAGAGGTGGATGAGCGTTAAGCATGTCTGGCCCATGAGGCGCTTCTCCGCATATTTCTGACGACAATGAACACCACGGTCACAGTTTAACTTCAAGATTAACCTCATACTGCCTCGCGTTTGTCTAATATCGACTTGACAGCGGCGTCAAAAAAGAAAAAAAATAATACCTGTTTTCGAAAGATTTTTGACGCGATAGCATTAGGGAGCTCGTGTTGTAAAAAATCAAGCGTCGCCGGCGTCGGCATGGTTTACCGTTAGGTACAAATCCACGAAAAAATCCCAAGAGAAGCAAGCTAGGAGGTAGGTGGGCAACCTTCATCACGTGATCTTCTGGCTTCAAAACAACCTGCCCATCGGATTGTGAGTAAAGGGTCTACCGTGCAGGTGGCAGTTAAATTAATCAACAGATTCACAACAGCGCTACGGAACAAGGACAGAAGGAACACGAAAAACACAGGACGGGCGCTGACTACCAACACAGCGCCCGTCCTGTGTTTTTCGTGTTCCTTCTGTCCTTGTTCCGTAGCGCTGTTGTGAATCTGTTTATTAAGCATGAACCAACTAGCCCACACCAGAATCCTCTTAAATTAATCACTGGTCACGAGAGGTTTCTCGGGAAGGGCAACATACCTGGGTCGCACAAGCCCAACAGGTGGCAGCGGCGCATCGCTTAACCCCTGCCCCACTGTGCCAGGAGTGACATGAGGACTCTCATGGATATATGAATGTTAAGTAGAGAATGTGGAATTATGCATATATGGCCATTAGCCCATTAGCTATCGCGTCACATCCCTGTGACGCGACAGCCAGTGTCCGCTCCATTTTTGTTTTTCATCACGACTCTTTGTGCACAACTTGATCTTTGGACAGTTTCGTTTGGGAACCAAACTGTCCATGTTGAAGTGGCGAGACTGTATGTAAAAAATTCAGCGCGATAAAGACGAGGATCAAAAGCAAGATCACATCGCGAGCCCTGGTAAGTATGTCCTCGCCTTTTTCGGCTGGAGTTTCGAAACATGCATTAAATACATTTCGCCTAATTCAGCATCCTAGTACTGTATATCGGTTGGTCTTTTGCGGAGCATAACCTACTGCCGTACCTTTCCTTTTTTTGGCATCGCATCAAGTTTAATGCTCATTCAAAACAGTCCGGCGACCGTGCGGTCAAGATCGTGTCGCACAGATTGCAGTTTGCAAGCGCACTGCACGCACGAACAGCGATCCACGTCAAGATGCGTAGCAAATGGATGCGTAGTAGAAATAACGTCGCGTGCTCGCTTCGGTCGCATCACTGCAACCGTCGGAACGAATGCACTCAGCTGCACAACGCCACGTTCATTTTTGCATTAGAAAGACAAGGCCTGCGCAGTGAGCTTTTCGCAGGTACACTTTTCGTTCACTTGACGGAAAAGCACTCGCTCCGGTCGTAATCACTTTCACTACGCGGACACTTGTCACTGTGCTGTGAAGCATATGCACGCGCTGGAAATTCACCGTGTGCAGATGTTACTCGACGCTGTCCGTGATGATCCTCGCAGTAATTAAGAAGCTTGCAACCACCACACACAGTTCCAAATAAACACTCCGTGATGCGGCCGCCGCATAGGTCCGGCGTCCGTTGAAGACCGCGCTCTGTGAACTCAGTCAGCGTAGATGATTACGGAACTCAACTTGGGGGATTGTCGCTGGTCGCTGCTGCATGCAGCGAAATTCGCAGTCACTCTGAACACTCTTAGTAGCAGCATGTGCCCGATATATTATGTTTCGCGGTATAGCCGCCACCATCTAGGCGTAGCTCCCCAGTTCAAACCATGGACGGCCATTTTTTGGACTGGCAAAAGCAAGGAGGAGGGGCCTGAGACGTCACATAAAGAAGCAGCCAATCACTGCAATGCGGTCGTCCGGAGCCGCACGCCCGCACAGAAGTTGAAGTTGGTGTTGTATCCTTCTTTCTTGTTTCAGTTTCGTTTCTTTCAGTGTACATATCGTCATCGTCATTCAATATGATTTGCTATATAAGTGGCTTCACTGTGACGATTAAAGGAGAGTGTTTCTGCATACTGCGCTTGCGTGGTCCGGTGTCATGCGTCTGGTCTGAACCAGACACCACATATTGGCGACGAGGATGAACCGCCTACGGTGCAAGGCGACACGGAGCCCTTGCAGCCACGATCTCATCGGCGGCCAGGAGTAACGCAGGAACGCTGGAGGTGCGCTGGAACGCCGGAGGAGCGCAGGAACGCCGGAGGAGCGCAGGAACGCCGGAGGAGCGCAGGAACGCCGGAGGAGCGCAGGAACGCCGGATGAGCGCAGGAACGCCGGAGGAGCGCAGGAACGCCGGAGGAGCGCAGGAACGCCGGAGGAGCGCAGGAACGCCGGAGGAGCGCAGGAACGCCGGAGGAGCGCAGGAACGCCGGAGGAGCGCAGGAACGCCGGAGGAGCGCAGGAACGCCGGAGGAGCGCAGGAACGCCGGAGGAGCGAAAGAACGCAGATAAGTGAAATTTTCTCACACCACATATTGCGAAGATCAGTATCGGAGCCATGTCACTCGGGTGTTTCCCAGCACCGCCCCCTTTCTTGCCTGCACCCGGTGACCCGGCTGTGCCTTAGCAACAGTGGAAACGCGTATTCATGAATTTCCTGGAGGCCATTGGCGGCGATGAACTGAAGCCGAAGCGTTGCAAGGCAATTCTGCTAAACTCGCTCGGTGTTGAAGGCCAGCGAATATTCTACAGCATCCTTGCACAAGGAGCAGACGTGACTGCGGACGCCAAGACCGAGGACAAGAGGGACAAGGAGGAAGAGGCGGACCAGTTCAAGGACGCGCTTGCTGCACTGGATACGCATTTTAGTGGAGCGGCGCTGGTTTCGCCAAAGACAACTGCCTGGTGAGACATTTCAAGCATTTACAAACAGTCTTCGGGACCTTGCGTCTACTTGCAATTTTGGCAGTGCTACCGATAGCATGATTCGAGACCAATTACTGGAAGGCACTTCGTCACGAACAAGACGTGAACGCATGCTTTATGAAGGGTCTTCGCTTACATTGCAGCGTGCTGTTGACATCGGGAAGCAAATTGAGCAAACACAACAAGAGCTCGGGGAATTCGCGCATAGCACTGTGAACAAGATTCAAGATGTGCGAAAAAGGTCAGACGCTAAGCAAGGAAGTTGCTACAGGTGCGGCTCGTCATCGCATATGGCTAACTCGACTGCATGTCCGGCGAGGAACAAGCGTTGCCACTCTTGTGGAAAAATTGGTCACTTTTCAAGCATGTGCAAATCCAAGAAAAAGAAATATGCCGTTCGAAAGCCCGAGAAGGCCAACGCCGTCACGGTACTTCAAATCGGTGATCGTAATGCGTCGGCGAAAGATATTCGAGCCAACATTTCTATCGGGAAGATAAGATTGTCGTTGATTGTCGACACGGGCGCTACGGTTTCTTTGCTCAGCGAAGAGCACTACCACAAATATCTAGCCGACACGTACTCATTACGACCGCCGACTGCCAATTTGTGCAACTATTCCGGAGAACAAATCAAGTTAAGCGGTTGCTTTCTTGCTGAAGTATCTTACAAGGGAAACAGAGCCAGTGTGCTTTTTCATGTCACAACCAAGGGCACTTCGCTGCTGGGGCTTGATGCCGTTCGGAGCCTGGGAATCACTATCAACGGCTCAACCTTGAATTGCTGCCAGGTGACATGCCCTGATTCACTGCCTTCAGAATTTACGCACCAGTTTGCGCACTTGTTCACGGAACAGTTAGGGCATGTGAAAGGCTTTGTTCACCATGTTAACGGCAGTTCATCTGTGAAACCAGTGGTTGCGAAACTCCGACGCCTGCCGCTCACGCTACGGCAACAGGTATCGGTAGAGATACAACGCCTGCTGGCCGAAGATATAATTGAACCTGTCGACGCATCGGAGTGGATTTCACCGATCGTCGTCGTGAGGAAGAAGGACGGTTCAATTAGGTTGTGTGTGGACCTACGTGAAGTGAAGAAGGCAGTAATTGCCGATGCTTTTCCTCTTCCGCATACAGAGGAATTACTTCATGAACTAGCTGGAGGAACGTGCTTCTCAAAGCTCGACTTAGCGTCGGCATATCACCAGCTAGAACTGACTCCGGAAAGTCGGGGACTAACCACCTTTATCACACACGAAGGATTGTTTCGTTTTAAGAGAGTGTGTTTTGTCCTTGCATCTGCCCTTCAGCCTTTCAGAGAATGATGCAGCATATTTTGAAAGATTGTAAAGGCGTACTTTGTTACATTGATGATGTGATCGTGTGGGGCAAGACACGTGAGGAGCACCACAAGAATCTACATCAGGTGCTAAAACGCATTGGTGATTCAGGTTTGAAGCTCAACCAGAAATGCACATTTGCTCTTTCAGAACTATCCTTTTTAGGGCATACGGTGAGCTCAAAAGGGCTCACAACATTGCAGTCTAAGGTTGACGCTATTGTCAAAGTGCCTGCTCCTCACGATGTTGCCACTTTGAGGTCATTTTTGGGTCTCGCTGGTTACTATGCTCGGTTTGTGCCGCGATTTGCTGATCTCGTCGAGCCGCTTGGAAGGCTCCTGCGGTCTGGTCAACAGTTCATGTGGGATGATGAGGCTGAGCGTAGCTTCCAGCTTGTTAAGACAGCTTTGTCTTCAAGCCCAGTCATACAAATGTTTAACCCAGACCTTGATGTAATTGTTACGACAGATGCTTCTGATAATTACGGGTCTGGGAGCCGTTCTTCAGCAACGCGATGGTGACAGCGTACGCACGGTGGCCTTCGCATCACGTGCCCTGACTACTGCTGAGCGGAAGTACTCCGCTGGGGAACGGGAGGCCCTTGCTTGTCTCTTCGCGTGCGAGCGCTGGCACGTCTACTTGTGGGGTAGAAAATTTTTGTTACGTACGGACCACCAGGCACTGGTGACGTTACTTTCAGCTGCCGGTACAGGACGCCGACCTTTGCGTATATCCAGATGGTCAGCTCGACTTTTGTATTATAACTTCGACGTAGAGTACCAAAAGGGATCGCAAAATGTAGTGGCCGATGCGCTTTCACGCCTACCTCTTGACTGCGATTCGCAGCAGACGATGCAGGAAGAAGTTGTGTCCGTTGTATCAGAGTGCCTAACAAAGGAACGGCTGCAGGTGGCCACTGCTGCAGACAGCACACTGCAACAGGTTGTTGTGCACGTGGTACATGGTTGGGCGCCTAGAAAAGCTTTGCCAGCAGAAGTAATGCCGTACTTTAACGTGCGGGAAGAGCTTTCTTTCGTTGATGGCCTTTTGATGCGCGGCGAGCAGGTAGTTGTTCCGAGTGAATTAACCTCGCTCCTGGTTGGTTTTGCGCACGAAGGTCACCCAGGAATTGTGAGGACGAAGCAGAGACTACGTGATCTTTACTGGTGGCCGCGTTTGAATAAACAGGTAGAAGAAGCAATTCATTTTTGTCATATCTGCCAGGCCGCGGACAAGTCCGCTAAACCGTCGTTTGCACCGCTGCAGCCGGTGACGTTTACAGCGCTACCATGGCAGTAGTTAGCAATGGATATAGTGGGACCGATTGACTGGGCCCCTTCAAACTGTAGGTATATGATATCGCTGATCGATTATCATTCCAAGTGGCCTGAGGTTGCCTTTTCATCTACAGTAACGTCAGAGTGTGGTCGATTTTTTGCAGACTGTGTTCAGCCGAGAAGGCTATCCGGAAGAAATTTTCACAGATAATGGGCCTCAGTTTAGATCGCAAATGTTTGAAACATTCTTGAGAGAGAGGGGTGTTGCGCATCGTTGTTCTTCTCTCTACTATCCACAGGTAAACGGCGCGATTGAACGTTTTAATCGCGTGCTGAAAGATTTCATGCAGGTTGCCCGATTGGAACAACGGCCCCTCTAGGCTGCTGTGGTTGACTATCTCGGCATATATAGGTCCACGCCGCATGCGACAACAGGTGTGTCGCCAGCTAAGTTGCTCCATGGGCGTCAGCCAATGGCAAGACTCAATACAGTGGGTTTGCCGACAAGAGATGGTGTCCATGCCGGTTCGAATGTTCCTGCTAGGGCTAAGGCGAAGCAGATGTATGCAAAACAGTATACGGACAGGAGGCGAGGTGCGAAAAGACCAGCCTTTAGAGTAGGGGACTTCGTTCGTGTACGCAAGCCAGCAGGCGGTGGGAAAGCGTCGGTAAATTACATGGGACCTTTCAAGATTGTCGGCAGAAAAGGCAAAAATAGCTTTTTGATGAGCGACGGTCGTTGCTGGAACGCGTCTAAACTAGTTCGGGTTCCCTGCAATCAATCGCAGACAATAGAACAATGGGCATGGGAATTGCCTCATCACTACTCGGGTACCGCTGGGCCTGAAAGCCGCGCAGGCGCTGAACAGGGTGAATTGTTGCGATTGCCGGAAACAAGGGCTGAAGTTACTGAAGAAGTGGTTGCTCCTTTAGAGGATTCGGTGGAGCAACCTTTGCGTCGAAGCACTAGGGTACGCCGACCTGTAGAAAGGTTTGGGTTTTCTTTACCTGAACAATAAGTGTTTAGTTCGTGCTATTTTGGTTGTTGTAAATTACTATGTTGTATTTTCAAGCGGGAGGCGATGTTGTATCCTTCTTTCTTGTTTCAGTTTCGTTTCTTTCAGTGTACATGTCGTCATCGTCATTCAATATGATTTCCTATATAAGTGGCTTCACTGTGACGAATAAAGGAGAGTGTTTCTGCATACTGCGCTTGCGTGGTCCGGTGTCATGCGTCTGGTCTGAACCAGACACCACAGTTGGTTTAACTTTTCACTGGATGTAGGACTGGCCGAATGCCTTTGGTCAGGCTTTTGCCCTCCGTCGTCCATACGCCGTGAGGAATGCCAGAAAAGCACCGTACAGCGTCCCTTAGTGCGCTGTCGGGTTCGCGCCGGCGGGCGCTGCCCCTTGCTTTCCTCAGCGAGCCCCTTGCCGAGGACCACCTTTCATTTCCTCACAACACAGGCTTTCGCAATCCTCCACGTAAGCAGACTTAAGTGCCCTCAGAATTTTTGGCCGAGGGGCGTGGAGGGGTGAATGACGGAAGCTAGGAGAGACGGGGTCGGCAGGGCTTAGGTAGCCTACAGTACACGGACATTAGCTCGACTACTTCTCTTTCCTACTTCGCAGCGTTGCCAATCGCTTGAAAGTAGTCTAGGAACCTTGGTTCTGCTTCTTCTTCGCCTAGTGCGTTGTCTTCTTTTTTGGTCCGCCGCGTCCGCTTGCCAGCATCGGACCGCAGACTAGTTTGTAGTGAGCATGAACACGTGATATGCGGGCAGCGGACGAGCCGCTGACCGACGGTGCGTCGTGTGAATCGGCGTTACCATCATGCCCTCTGTTGGCTTTCTTCGTTGAAAGACTCGCCTCGCACGATGGGTCATCAAGAATATGTATCAGGACTCTGATGCCTTGGCTGGGCTCCAAATACCGGCCGAGATTGCCAGCATGTGCACCCTGGACACCGCTGCGCCGTCGACCGCCATCAGCGGCCTGCCTTCCTAGCAGGATACCTGAATTAGCGCTCTTTCTCACCGACCAGTCGTCGGTTTCAGACAACCTCTTTTATCACTGAAATTACCATGCTGATGGACGAATATGGCTTCTCATTATTCCCCGACATCTACGCTGTGATATCTGTTCATGTTGGGTTGAGTTGTCGTATGCTACAGATGGGATTAGCCTTGCTTATTCTGCCGGCAGTTGCTCCACCGTAGCGTCGGCTATTTGTTTATAATGTCCTAAAACCGGTAAGATGTTCTCCGCTATGCACACAGACACTTATAATAGTACATATTCCACTGCCGCAGTCACCATCTAGGCACACATTCACTCACAGCAGAACACGCATAATCCACTCCAGAAGTCACCATCTATACACACATTCAGTCACAGTAGGACATAGTCCATTGCAGTGCCACCATTCATGCACATATTCACTCACAGAGTAACATAATCCACTCCAGAAGACACCATCTACGTACACAATAAATCACAGCAGAACATAGACCGTCCCTGCTGTCACCATTTAGAGCCAAGATCAGTGTCTTGTTTTCATGCTCCCCCACAATGCGGTCATGCGAGAGCCTTAAAGACGTAATGTGAATCAGTCTTCCGATACTCGTGGCGACTCTACTCCTATACCACTCAGATGCCCCTCTTACATAGCAAATAACGGGGTTATGTCAACATCATATTAATCATCATCATCCTGACTATGCTCCCTGCAGGACAAAGGCTTCTCCCATACTTCTGCAACTGTCTCTGTCTTGGACAAGCCGCGGCCACCTTAGCCCGTAAACTTCTTAATCTCATCCGATAACCTAACTTTCTGCGGCCCCCTGCTTCGCATCCCACTCACGAAATCCAGTTCGTTACCCTTAAAAGTGCACCAAATAGGAATCTGAACTCGTCTTTTTACCGCGGGAACTCGATCTATACACGATCTGAGCATCCTTAGAAACTTCAAATTATTACGGCGAAAGCCTTTAATGCCTCATCGTTGTCGCCAGAAGGTTGCTGACAGAAGGTTGTCAGCAGAGGTGTCACGCTTTTTCTAGTCAGAGCAGAAAAAAAATCTTTGTGCATGATGGGATTCGAACCACCATCCTTCCATATATGTCTGCTTCCTGCCAACGTATATGTAGTTCTCCTTGTCTAGGACGCTCGAGAGTGTTTTCAGAAAGGTGTCGAATCAGACGGATGCCTCCCAAACGCCCTCCAGTGTCTCCAGCATTTAAGATTCCCAAGCAATTGTGTGCTTAACATCTTAACCACACATCAGCTAAAGGCTTTTGCTTCACCGCACTTTAGGTCAACAAAGTGCCCCCATGAATTTTTTTTGGCCTGTGCGGCTGATTTCCCTAATTTTCCTGATTTAAATCGGATTAAACGTCCCGGTTCATACCTTTTTTTGAACTCACCGCTGTCGTTAGGAGGACACAACCAACCTTTCAGCCAGTCCCGTGGTGGCTTGCCGCTCTGCCATCGACGGAGTGATACGTAGCGATCGGCGAAAGCAAAGAGTCCACAAGTATTTTTATTTCCGTGGCCGAATTTCCAGCTATGAGTATATGACTGGATCTGGTTATTCACGGAAAACTAAAAAAATAAAAGCGAAAGCGAAGCCACGCAGGCGACTGCCTGAAAAGCACTCCAAGCGTTAGTTGGCTCCTCCTACCTTCAGCGGTGAGTTCAAAAAAAGCGGGAACCGGGGCGCTTAATCCGACTGAAATTAGGGAAATCGGCCGCACAGAACAATAATCCGAAGTTCCTAAGAATGCTCGGAAGGTGCAGATCGAGTTCCCACGAAAAAAAGACCAGTTCAGATTCCTCTTTACCGCACCTTTAGAGCCCATCGGTTATCTTGCCTTCGCATTACATTCCCTGCCGAAGCCCATATCTTCCGCTTGATTTCTGCTAGGATGTCATTAATCCGTGTTTGTTGCCTGACCCACTCTGGTCTCTTATTTATTTACCTCTTATTTTCCTCTCTCTAAACGCTAAACCTATCGTTGTCCTTTCCATAACTCACTGAGCTGTCCTCAATTTAAGTTGAATCCTTTTCTTCAGCCTCCAAGTTTCTGCCCCTCAGGTAAGTACCGGTAAGAAACATCTCTCGTGCTTTTTTGTACTGTAGTAGCAGCGCCATCTCTACTCGGCGGGAAAGCGCGAGGAAGAAGAAGAGACACGAGCCGCATGACAAAAAAGGTCGGGCAGCGGGTCCGCACTCTCAGATCAGAATGAATGAAAAAAACCTTTCTTACAAGGGAGGGATTGCTCGCAGTCGCTGTTGGGGAATTATGAGAGATGGGGTTGGAGGTGCAGAAGCAACTTATAGTCGGTCGTTTTTATGGCCTTAGGAGCTGCGCGTCGGAATTCAGTCGACCTCTCGTACACCACTCGAAGCAGGCCACACTCACTACCGTATGCCGCCCTGGCATGTTGTTGTGCGCAGTTTCACTACGGGACCTCGGGCTTCAATCGCGGACCGTGCAAATTTGACCTTCAGCTGAGTTAGAGGTCAGACCATGAAAAAAGAGAAAAATAAATTGAATCAGTATCCAGGACTGGGAGTCGAACTCGCGGCTGCGCGGACAGATCTGCTTTAAGGGCCGCTTAGCGAAACCACTAGGCTATCGGCACAGCCAACAAGCCTCCTGTTGTTGTTGTTGTTGCCTCAAAAACATTAAGTTAACTGCAGCACACACTCGCGCCGTGCATTGGAGAGCGTTGTCTTCGTCAACTTCCATCTGCTCCGTCCAGCGGCACTGCCTGCTCACCATCGTCTTCTAGGTAGCACAAATCCGTGCTTTCACTCCAACTCGAATGTAGTAAACATTCTCTGTAGCTTTTATTGTACCCGGTCTTCTAGGGTAGCAATGTTGTCATGTGCTATGCGCTGAATTTTGTGTCTCCCTCGCGGCGAATATGAACAAGTGCATATAAGATCGCGTATGTCTGCTCTACAGTATTCTTAGCAGCGGGTGCATCTGATGTGCATAACTGCTTCGTGCCTGGCAAGAGACCACTTCTGATGTACGAGGGGTACGCGGCGTTTTGGAATGAAATTGTTTAAGATGAACTATTGTGATTGAGTGGGATCTCCCTGAGTGTCAATCGCCTGCGCTGGTGTTCCTTCCGATAGCTGACGCCTGTCGTGTGCTTTTATTTTGGCCCAAACGTAGCGCATCAGTTCTCTGCCGTGGAGCCTTCATTGAACATCTTTCGGTAATGGTTTTGATCTACCGGGTTCGGCAGTCAGTTGAGGTGCGGACCGTTCTACGTGTGATCAACCCCACCCGCTTGCACGGCTGTGCTTCCCCTACTTGTGCCAGTGTGACACGGCGTTCATATAATTTAGACATTTGTTCTCAAAATCTCGCATCCACTTCGATCTCTTCCTTATCTCATTCGCCCGGCGTCCTCTATCATTAGTGCTGTCAGCTCTGTTATCACTCCGCATTAGTTAGTTAGGATGAAATAGTTATTTGCAGTTCTCCGTTCTACATATCCCCTCTAACTGTCGCAATGGCATAGGTCGGCACACTCACTCATTAGTGCACTCATATTACCTCAGTCGTAGTCACGTAGGTGAGTGTGATTGTGAGTGAGTGGATGTTAGTGTGTGTGGAAATGTGGAAATGAGTGTGAGTGCGAGTGTGTGCTTGCGCCAGTGGACGTGGGTTTGAGTGCGAGTGGATAAGAGTGTGGGTGTTCATAAGTGCGAGTGTCAGTGGAGCTGAGTGCGAGTGGATGTGAATGTGAGTACTCATGAGTGTGAGTGAGTGCATGTTGGTATGACTGAAGATGAGTGCGAGTGAAGATGAGTGCTGTGTAGGAGTCGACCACTGTCGTCACCGGCGCGCTGTTGGCCGGTGACTCAGAGGTCGCCAACTCCTGGAGGCTTCCTCCTTGAGGAGAGGGGGGAGGGGCGGAATAGCTCTTTGGGTCGGCCGCCGAATTAGGGGCTGTTGAGTTGCTCTAGTGGCGCACAGACCCACGCCGCACCAAGGGCCGGTGTAAGGGATCGTTAGTGTACGCGGGGCCATCGGAACGTGGCTGGGAGCGCTCAAAGCGAAGCGTCTCCTTCCTTGGAACGCGGCCGCTCGCGAACGCGCCGGGAAGTACGGGTGTCCACCCGCCCCGCAGAACCGATTCGCGCACGTTCTGGCACGAATGTGTATTTGTGTTTGTTTTTATTTTTATTTTGTGGTGGAGAGAACGTTCTACTTCGCACATGCTGGCACGACCGTGCGTTTGTTTTTCTGGAAAGGGTGTTACCCTACGGTAGTTGGAGGGCTGACCATGCTCTCGATTAGCCAATGATATGAAGAATGTAGAATGATTGGGTGCTACGGAATGTGGGCCGGGCCATTAGGGCTTTAAAACTGGGCCCCGGAGCCGGAAGCGGGGTTCTGGGCTAAGGTGAGATGCTACGCATCTTCGGCTACGCCGAGTAGGGGCCTCCCCTAGTGTTAGCCAGTTCCACCTTTTGGTTGTTTGTCTTTTTGCCGTTGTATCTAACTTGTATATTCTGTAAACATTTGTATATAAATCTTCAGTTATTGCCTTTTTTATCCCTGCATCTCAACTGATCACAAGACCGTCTCTGACGGGGCACCCCTGGTGCGAAGAAATAAGCTTCAGTCTTCGAGTTACCAACCGTCTCTGGCGGGGCACCTCTGGTGCAAAGAAGAAGAAGAAGAGGCGTGTCGGGAACACCCGCTAGAAACCGTAGTGGCAGACGGAAAGAAAGAGGCCGCTGTCGTCCAGGTGGCAATGCAAAGCGAGGGTGACGAGAGCGTGAGCTCGGACAGCAGCGACAAAGAAGCTCCCGCGGTGGGAAAGAGAAGTGCGGCGGAGACATTCCGGGAGAGCCAGCGGAGTGACGCGACCTTGCAGGGAGCGTGGAGAGACGCCAGGGCAGGAAAGAAGGGCATGGCAACGGTAGATGGGGTCCTGTATCACAAAGATAAGCTTCTGGGCCAGGCAGTGATGCAATTGGTGTTGCCGGAATTCCACCGTGGAGAAGTACTGCAGTTGGCACACGAGTCAAATTGGGGAGGGCATCTGGGGTTCAGGAAAACGAAGTCCAGAATTAAAGCCAGCTTTTATTGGCCAGGCGTAGAAGACGAGGTCAGGCGGTATTGTAATAGCTGTCATAATTGCCAAACGAGATCGGATCTGCGTCGGGCAGACAGCGTGCCCATAGAGCCGTTGGTGAGGCCACGATATCCATTTCAGCGGGTAAACGTCGACATCATCGGGCCGCTGGAACCAGCCTCAGGTAGGGGCCACAGGTACGCACTATGCGTCATTGACCTGTGCACGCGCTGGCCGGAGGTCGTCTGTCTCCGTTCCCTCAGTGCTAAAGCCACCTGCGACGCACTTCTCACGGTGTTCAGCAGGACAGGCATCCCCGAGGTAATATCGTCAGACTGCGGAACCAATTTCACCGCGGAACTCACCCAGGAGTTTTTAAAGAAGCTGGGGTGCTCCCCTCGGTTTTCGACACCGGGTCACCCGGAGAGTAATGGAGCTGTAGAACGCTGGAATAAGACGTTCAAAAACATGTTGTACCATGTTATCCAGAAAGAGGGGAAGAACTGGGACAAGTTTGTACCCTTTTTGCTGTGGGCATACAGAGAGGTACCTCATGATACGACTGGGGTGGCGCCTTTTGAGATGCTGCTTTATGGAAGGCAGCCGAACGGCCCACTCAACATACTAAAGAACGCATGGACAGGAGAGAGTGAGTCCCCAGTAAGGTTGGGGCCCTCCCCGGCTCAGTACATGCTAGACCTGAAAGGGCGTCTTGAACGGGCGGCTGAAGTCGCGAAGGCAGTAAGCTTGAGGCAGCAAAATGCGTACGCCACGCAATTCAACCGACGAGCGACCGCCAAAGACTTCGGGAAAGGGGAGGCAGTCTTAATATTTGACGAACAGCGCCCAGGCAAGATGTTTCCTAAGTGGAAGGGGCCAGGCAGCGTCGTTGAAAAGTACCGAGAGCACTCTTATTTCGTACAAATGCCGGACGGCGGCCGGAAACTAGTGCACGCAAGCAGAATGCGTCCCTATGTGAGCCGGGTCATGAACGTGGGCGTAATGTTCGAGGGAGACAGCGC
Organism: Amblyomma mixtum; assembly: GCF_055824585.1. Classification (NCBI taxonomy): domain Eukaryota; kingdom Metazoa; phylum Arthropoda; class Arachnida; order Ixodida; family Ixodidae; genus Amblyomma; species Amblyomma mixtum. The sequence goes on from NC_143021.1 coordinate 82,950,499, forward strand.
GTTCGGAGAGGTAGAATACGCACCCCGACAGACAACGGCACGGTCCGCGGATGCTCGCCTACCACGAGACGCGGTTACCCATTTGTCACAACATGAGCGAGACAAAATTCTGGCAGCCTTCGAGGAACAGGAGGAGCTTTTCAGTGAACGGCCGGGGGTGGCATCGGTGAAAGAACACGAAATTGTGCTTCAGGAGGGGTTCACGCCAAAGGGTCCCTATCCTTACCGCGTACCTGCGAGCCTAACAGCCGAGGTGGGCAAACAGGTGGACGAGCTCCTGAAATGGGGTTTAATCTTTCCTTGCGAGAGCCCGTATGCACACCCGCTGGTCTGCGTGCCTAAGAAAGACGGTACTCTCAGAATGTGCGTAGATTTCCGCAGGTTAAACGCCGGGACTATAGCTGACGCCTACCCGATGGCACTGCAACAGGAGCTGATCATGAAAGTAGGCAGAGCGAAATATATAACCCTGCTGGACCTTCGGAGGGGGTATTGGCAGGTGCCGCTAGCTCCATCAGCTCAGCTTCTTACCGCTTTCGTGTGTCACCGGGGGCAGTTTGCGTGGAAGGTCATGCCGTTTGGGCTCAAAAACGCCGCGCAGACATTCCGGAGGGTCATGAACGAGCTATTGCTCCCGCACTCTGAGTACTGCTGTGCATACCTCGACGATATCGCAGTGTTTAGTGAGACGCTCGAAGAGCATGTACGCCACCTTAGAAAAGAGTTCAAGACGCTTGGACAGGTAAATATCAAGGTAAAGTTAGAGAAGTGCCAAATAGCGCGAAAGTCCATTCGTTACCTAGGGCACATTGTTGGTTCGGGGCGGCACGCTCCTGACCCAGAGAAACTGGCAGCGATAAGAGGGTTGAAAGCACCCGCAACGAAACGGGAACTCCGCAGTGTTCTGGGACTGTGCGGGCATTACCGCAGCTACGTACCGAACTATGCTGAGGTGGCAAGGCCATTGACAGAGCTCACCGGGAAGAGGATTCCAAATAAGATTCCATGGTCGCAAAAAGCCGAGGATGCATTTCGACAGCTCAAAACGGCGCTCTGCGAAGCGGTAGCCTTAGCTACGCCGGACCCCAAAGGATCATACTGGTTGTACACGGACGCGTCTGCCTTTGCCGCGGGAGCCTGCCTTTCACAACGAGCGGAGGACGGCTCGGAACGGCCGATCGCGTTTGCGAGCCACAAGTTCACCCCGGCGCAGACCCGTTGGTCTACCATCGAGAGGGAGGCATTTGCGGTGATTTGGGGACTCAATAAGTTTGATCACTGGCTCTTCGGTGCACCTGTCACGGTCGTCTCCGACCACAATCCTCTTGCGTACCTTACGCTTAGCACACCACACTGCGCGAAGTTGACGCGCTGGGCGCTCGCGCTCCAGCGGTATAATGTGGTTGTGCAACACCGAAAGGGTAGCGAACACACCAACGCTGACGCCTTGTCACGCGTAAGTAATGATTGCTGGGTTCTCGACAGCAGTGCTCCGCTGGCAGCGGAGCGGGAGGGGACTCCCCTCGCCACTTCCACATGACGACTACGCGAGTGTCTGTGCGTGTGTGTGTGTGCGCGCTCGTTCGCGAGCAGGACGAGGGTGTGTTCTTGGAGGTGGCGAACTGGGTGCAACGCACCAACTTGGACGCTGTGTTACGGCGCACGGCAGGAATGCCACTGTGTGTATTTAAGTGTGCATTTTGCGTAATGTTGTGTTGGTGCCCGTGTGCATTTTTGTGTTTTTGGTTTTGTTGGCGCCAGTGCTGGTGTAGCTGCGGCATGTCACCCACAGTGTGGTTTTGTGACCCGTACCGATCCCTTTGTTATAATTCTAAAAGTGGCATTTGAGCCCCTTGTAGAATCTTGGGAAGGGCGTGTAAGGGATCGTTAGTGTACGCGGGGCCATCGGAACGCGGCTGGGAGCGCTCAAAGCGAAGCGTCTCCTTCCTTGGAACGCGGCCGCTCGCGAACGCGCCGGGAAGTACGGGTGTCCACCCGCCCCGCGGAAACGATTCGCGCACGTTCTGGCACGAACGTGTATTTGTGTTTGTCTTTATTTTTATTTTGTGGTGGAGAGAACGTTCTACTCCGCACATGCTGGCACGACCGTGCGTTTGTTTTTCTGGAAAGGGTGTTACCCTACGGTAGTTGGAGGGCTGACCATGCTCTCGATTAGCCAATGATATGAAGAATGTAGAATGATTGGGTGCTACGGAATGTGGGCCGGGCCTTTAGGGCTTTAAAACTGGGCCCCGGAGCCGGAAGCGGGGTTCTGGGCTAAGGTGAGATGCTACGCATCTTCGGCTACGGCGAGTAGGGGCCTCCCCTAGTGTTAGCCAGTTCCACCTTTTGGTTGTTTGTCTTTTTGCCGTTGTATCTAACTTGTATATTCTGTAAACATTTGTATATAAATCTTCAGTTATTCCCTTTTTTATCCCTGCGTGTCAACACATCTCGAGACCGTCTCTGACGGGGCACCCCTGGTGCGAAGATCAAGCTTCAGTCTTGAGAGTTAAACCAACCGTCTCTGGCGGGGCACCTCTGGTGCAAGGGAAGAAAAGAACCTGTGAAATTTACTGCCGGGTTTCTAATGCAGTGTCCGTGAAGATGTCTTTTGTGTTCGGCGGTATATTAGTTCTGGTCTTTTTTCAAAAGCTTGCCTTGCCATCGCATTTCCCCTACTGATAGGCCGCTGTAACCTTCGTTCGATCACCGGCGTCTCCCAGGGGGGTGTCATGACATTCCCATCAGCTTCTGTCTCCATTTGATTCAGCTGTCCCATGCCATGATCTGCTTCCGTTGTGTCGTGTTTCCTAGTCGGGACCGCATTCGTACTTCCACTTCGTTGATTATGTGTCGTATGGGGTGGTATGCTTACCTGCCTAAGCACCTTTTCGTTCCTCGTGTGTTTCGGCAAACCAGTAATGGTGCGAAGGGTGGCCTTGTGCAACTTTTCGGTGTCTTCGGGGTCGCAATCGGAAAATCAAACATAGGTGCCCGTACAGAATCCTTCCGACCGCGACTGCTCTATCGAGTGTTTGACACGATTTGTGCTGTGCTCCACCGTACTTGTTTTACATTCTTCAGAAGGTCTGCCACTCAGAAGCCCCGTTCCACCCGAGTGTGCGAATCGATTTCCGAGAACTGCTGCAGCCAACGATATGCTCTTTTGCCCGTTTTTAGATGTGATGTCGTTCGCCAATGTGCAGGGTGACCAGTTTTTTTGGCGTTCGCGGCATTCTTTCATTCAATGCTGGTCAGTTGCGTCGCTTCTGGCAACAGCTGTAGTCTCAAGGTGACTCAGCTGCCGTTAAGGCTTTTGACTGCCGCTTGACGTTCAGTCTGCATGCTCTCTTTGTTTGAATAGTTTAGCGCTTCCGTCCACATAGTAAAGCGGAAGCGCTGGAACGAGATATGCCGGCGCGCTTCACTATTTACGCAGATATTAGAATAAAAAAACACTTTCATGGAGTCCAGCAGACGAGTGGCTCGGGTCCTGTTTCCGCCTGCACTCTGCAGCTGATGACTTGGGCGAGATCCCTGTGGCCCTTACTGAGACTAGGTAACCAGTGAGGCCGATCAGGACCCACTCTCTACGCAGAACGCGGAACGCAGCTCGGTTCCGATTCCCACGCCTCAGGCCCCGGGACCCCTCTTAGCGGTTGCTGGGGGAGCAACTCAGTGCATTGGTTTCCCCAAGTCGAGGCCTCACCTCGACCTAACCCGCATCACGACTGAGTCCACACGGTATTTACACGTTGTCTCCTCCCAACCTCAGACCAAGGCTGAAGAGATCGCTGATATCCTGGCGCGGTTCCGGTTCAACTCCTGGCAGATACCTATAACCAGCTCAAGGTGGCGCTTCTCACACGCGCTCTGCAATGTCGGAGTGAACGCGTATTCAACAGCTTCTGTCCGCTGAGGAGCTTGAAGACCGCGCCCCAGTCAACTACTCCGTCACATGGTGCAGCTTCGCGGCGTACGATCTACAATGGTGGACGACACTGTACTATGTGAACTGTTGCTCCAGAACTTCCGACAAACGTTCAGGTGACCCTGGCCACTGCCTCGACAACGTACCTTTCTAAACTCGAGGTCAGCAACTTCTCTCCCCATTTGGCCGCCCTCAGCGCTAGCACCACCCCTGCCCCTCCACCTCCCCTCTCCACCTGCCCTTATCCAAAGCAGGCGGTTCCGTTTGCATCCATTGCTCAGCTCTTCAATTGCCTGGATCAGCTGATCGCTGTCGTGTCGCCCACAGGTCGGCGATGGTCCCATTTGCCTCACCGACGGCGCTCACTGTCCCGTTCCAGTCCCAGGAGCTCCGTTCGGCCTGTCTATCTCAGCCACTGCTCTGCTGTTACAACCGCTGTTTCAGCGCCGGCGCCCGTCACAGCTCCCATGCTCTTCAGCGGAAAATCGGCCAGCCGACCGCAAGCGGCGACGAGCGGTCAGTCTTGAACCCTGTCACCTCTTTTACGCGAACAACAAGACCAACGGCGCCTTATTCGTTATTGATACAGGTGCCCAAGTCAGTGTCTTATACGCTATGCGCCACGACCATATTTTGAGACCGCTCACCAACCTGCTCGCCGTGAACGGCACATGCATTCCTGTCTACAAGCAGCGCTCTATGACATCGAACTTGGGTCTCGTCGAGTTTTTCAATCGATTTTCGTGGCAGTCTACGTCCGCACGTCTATCGACGATGGCGACTTCCGCATTCATCCTCTCTCACCATGGCCTTTTTGACGACGTCATGTCTCGCCAACTTCTGGATTCGACCAATCTCCTCTCGATCGAAGGTCGTGCAACGCAGGCAACTAATAATGCGGCTCATTTTTGTGCCGTGGTTGCCGATCGTCCGTTAGGCTCTTTGCTCCGCGAGTACCCAGCATTCCACGCAAACCCGATTGCACTCTGCCTGTGCGGCCTGAGGTGCGTCACTGTCTGGCCACTACTGGCCCGCCTGCATTATCCGCCCATGTCGCCTTGCCCTAGACAAGCTCAAAATCACTCATGCCGAATTCGAGCACATGCTCGAGTTGGGAATTATTAGACCATCTTCCGCGTTCACGTCTGCCAGACCCCGATATAGACCGTCGTGAAAGCTATTTAGTGCGAAAGCCCTATTCCGATGGGTAAACCGCGAATACCTCCTTGCAATCTTGGTGGGTTCTTTCCAAATAAAATGAATAAATAAAAAAATCAAATAAATATCCGAGACTGCGATTCGAAGCCGCGGCGGCGCGAACAGATGGGCGTCGCTGCCCGAGAGCACTAGGCTATCGCCGCAGTCGATCGCGCCTCGTGTAAACTGCAACACACTGTCGCGCTGTGCATTGCACATCGTGTTCTTTATCAAATAATAATGCTATCAAGCTAATACTCGCGCTTTTAGGTTTCTAACGGCAGTGACAGAGAGATGCGCGCTGCATGCGTTCGCGTGGACAAAGCTGCGGCAGAAGCAGGGCACCAGAGCAATACGCGTTGGCGTTGACAACACTTCGGCAGAAACGTGTCACTGGAGCACAGGCAGTCGGCGTATAATGGGTAAATTGGTATAGGCGATGAAAAAGTTTAACACGCGCATAACCGGGTCCTTGTGTCAGTGGACACCTCAATCGCGCTTTCAGGTACGTGGCGATGGTGTCCACCTGAAAAAAAGAATGTGCTTTCGCTTAATATTTCGTGGTTAGCAATGCTAAACCGCCAGTCATTTTTTTCTTGTTTCCCGAACAAAAACCTAATCACACGGAAAACTTATAAACTTGGCAATTTTTCACCTCTCACTTGCTTATTAATACAGATAACACATGTGGGAATCCTGGCTTTCCGCCGTCACCTTTGCGCGGCTTTGCCGACCTCCCCCGTTGTTTCTCCTCTTTCCCTTGCTCCCGCCTCAGGCGGTGGAGAGGCGGCTGGGTGACTAATCACTGTCATTTAGCCACAGCTCCGCCCCGGCTCCCCAAGGGCCTTTGCCATTGGCGCCTTTTGGCGGGAATTCGGGATCCGCTTTGGGGCGGCCGCGCACCGCGCGACCGTCCGAGCGGGGCCCAGAGAGAGAGATCCCTCCGAGACAGCGTAAGGTGCGTACGCTACTGTTTGTCCGTGCCGGCTTTGCCGCTCGGACCAGTGCATACTCGAGCTCGCCCGCACGTGTCCTCTGACCTGCAGCGGCTCGAGCCTGTCCAGCGGGGTCCAGCGACCTCCGACAGGCGTACATTGCGTTGTTTGCCCACTCTCTCTCGCAACCGGCCCAACGGTCGACACGAGAGAGGGATCACAGCACTGCCGCGGGGACATTCTCCTGCAGCGGCGTGCTAGCGGCGCGCATTACTCGAGTCGCTTCGTGCGCGCAGCGGAGCCTTGCTCCTCGCGCGCCCCCGGGACGGGGTGACGATTGAGTGTGTGTGTACTGCTGAAGGACGACGTAAATAAACGTCTCCTTAGTGAACTTGGAGGCCTATTTCTTTGCGGCGAATCGCTCTCCTCCCAGCGGAGGTTGAGTGCACGGCATCGGTGTCCCAGTGTGTGTGTGGTGACGGCTGATCGGGGCCCTTGGCTCGCGCGAAGCTCGAACCCGCGGTGGGTGGTGGCCTGTGTCCACTTAGAAACCCACAACTGGCGCCCAACGTGATAAGTCATAGGCGCTTACACCTTTGATGACACATTAGCCGAGCAGGTCGCCTTGCCGATCACGCTTGCGCACCATGTCTACCCCCAGCGGGGCACTCGGTAGCTACATGTCGGCTCCCTACGGAGTTGTAGCGTCGTTTGATCCGCTGGCTGCTGTTCCTTCGAATAGCCAGACACCGTGGTTGGCCGCGGCCCCCGTTGGGGTTTACGGCGCCACAACCCGAAATGTCGACCACGCGGCTCCCATTGGAGCTGTATCGGAAGCACCCTGCGGTGCATCCGCTGGTCACATGCCTCAGCTGTGCACGCTTTCCGCCCAGTGCGAAAGCAGTTCGTGTCACGCTGCCGCAACCGGCAGTTTCGAACAGCAGCAGCCGTGCCCCGCGAGCAGTCAATTCTGCTCTGGGAACGGCGAGGCGCTGGCCCGGTTCCCTGTGGAAACCGCGCCGCGCCGCTTGCCTCCCTCGTTCGTGCAGCCCGCCCAAACCTCCACTGAGGCCGGGGCGCAGGCGCTGCTAGCCACTGCTGCCCAGATGATCCAGTCGCTATCAGGGGCTGTTGGGACACTTTTGGCCACGCCGAAGTTGTCTCACCCCGCGGTCAAGTTGCCCATGCCAACATACCGCGGGTATGATGACCTACTCAGTGCCCGGGATTTCCTTGAGTCCCTCACCCATTTTCAGAGAACTATGGGTCTCACTGAGCAGGTGGTGCTTGCACACATCATCCCCGCAGCGCTGACTGACACGGCAGCTCGGTGGCATCGGCTTTCCGGCCACCGGGCAGCGACTCTCGAGGAGTTCCGTGCAGCATTCCTGCGCGAATTTCTGCCCGCTGACTACGAGCGTAGGATGCGGCGAGAGCTGGAGCTCCGTACTCAGGCTCCGGATGAGTCGCTGCTAGAGTATGTTCGGGCGATGGAAGACCTTTTCTCGATGGCCGAGCCCACAGCCTCGAACGAGGAGCGTGTCGAAAGGACGATCAGGCAGGCACATCCGACCTTTTCGGCTTACCTGCGCGGCGGCCGATTCCGAGATCTGGAGGAGCTGGCCGCCGAGGCAAAGCGCGTTAAAGGCGACATTCTCGCCGCGCGCGCCTATCGTCCGCCACCGCCGGCAAGCGAGGCCCTTGAGCCACGCTGTGCATGGAGAGGGGCCTTGCCCTTACCCAACCGGCGACCACCCGCACAGCCTGCCTTTGCAGCTGTTAGCGGGCAAAACGAGGCATGGGAGTTGAGCGACAGAGCTCTCGATCCCTACTCGTACGGGAGACGGGCAGCCTGCGCTGCACCGTTTTCCGAGCAGCGTGCTGATGGGCGCCAAGCGCTCCAACGCACAGCGGAGGGGGAAACCCGACTCGGCCGACCCTTTGGTCGTGCAGCGGGCGGACCCAGGCAGGGAGAGGCGCCATTGTCCCGCGACCAAGCTCGCGGCGGTGTGCGCTGTTTCCGCTGCCAAGAGAGGGGCCACTTAGCAAGAGAATGGACCGTAGCCAGGCCTCCTGCGAGGCAGGGAAACGGCGGCGGGGGTCGGTCGTAAAGGGACCACCGGCCCAATCTCTGCTAATTCCCTCTGCGTGCAGAGCAAGCTGCCTTGCTAATGCGCACGCGCCGTTTATTCCGGTCACCATTGCTGGCCGCGAATTTTCGGCGTTACTGGATACGGGAGCCAGCACTTCCTTGTTCGGTGAAGAGGTGTTGTCCCACTTGCAAAAGCACTCTGTGCGCTTGCGGGACTGCCGTACGGCATTCAACCTTGCGAAAGGCGTAGCCCATTCGGCTGGCGCCGCGAGGCTGACTGTCAGGTGGGGAGAGCGGACGAGACGCACGCGTTTCATCCATCTCCCAGGGCTCAGTGTGCCCATGATTCTCGGACGGGACTTTCTCCTGAAAACCGGGATCGTGGTGGACATTGCGAATGGCGGCTATCGCGACGGACCATTTTCCCAGCTTAAGCCGTTCATTAGCCCACCGGCGTCAGTATCTGCCTGCGCAGTGAAGGCGTTCGGAGAGTGCCACGCTCAGCGGTCAAGGCCACGCCCTTGTGTCGAGCGTTCCGTCGTTCAGCCTCCCCTTTGGGACCGAGCGGCGCGGCACGACCAGGCACCACATCCGCTGGCCGCCTGTGCGGTAACATTGGATGACACACAGAAGGCTCGTTTGACAGCGCTATTGCGTCAGTACGATGAGCTCTTCACGGATCAACCTGGCTATACCACTTTAGTGACCCACAAGATCCACACTGGAGACGCGCTTCCATTGAAGTGCAACCCTAGACCCGTCAGCCTTGCGAAAAGGCAGGTGATTGATGGGTTGCTGGATGAGATGCTGTCGGCGGACATTATCCGCCGCTCGTCCAGCGCCTGGGCGTCTCCGGTGGTGTTGGTGCCTAAGAAAGATGGCAGCCACCGTTTATGTGTGGATTATCGCCGTCTGAATGCGCTGACTCGCAAGGATGCCTATCCGCTCCCGACGATCAGCTAAATCGTAGGAAACCTGGGCAGCGCGCGGTACTTTTCCACGCTAGATGCCTCCAAAGGTTACCTACAGGTCCAGATGGCTGACACTGACCGGTCCAAGACCGCGTTCACGTGCCACAGAGGGCTGTTTGAGTTCACTCGTATGCCCTTTGGTCTCTGCAATGGTCCTGCTACTTTTCAGAGGCTCATGGACCGCGTCCTGGGGGAAGCGAAATGGTCCCACGCCATGTGCTACCTGGACGATATCGTGATTTAGTCACGAACCTTCGATGAGCCCTTAGGCCACATTGCCGACGTGCTAGAGAGGGTACGGGCTGCTGGGATGACTTTGAATCCTGCGAAAGCCCAAATAGCGCGGACCCGGGTTCAGTTACTAGGGTTCACACTGGGCGAGGGCTCCATTGAGCCTGATGCGGAGAAATTTCGAGCCATACTCGAATTTCCCGCGCCCAAGGACGTACGCGGCCTCCGCCGTTTTCTGGGAATGGCCAATTTTTATCGGTCGTTTATCCCGTCCTGTGCCCGCGTGCAGGCACCCTTGACCAAGCTCTTGGGAAAGACTGCAGCGTGGCGATGGGGGCCCGAGCAAGAGCGATCCTTTCGCCTCCTGTCTAGTGCCATTGCCGAGACAGCGCAGCTCAGGCTACCCGACCTGACCAGACAGTTCGTAGTCCAGACTGACGCGAGTGATCTGGGTTTAGGAGCAGTTCTCCTACAGGAATTCGATGGCGTGCTGCAACCGCTGGCCTTTGCCAGCCGCTCCTTGCTGCCCTCGGAGAGGAATTATTCCGTGACCGAGAAGGAGTGCCTCGCCATCGTGTTTGCACTGCGCAAATTTGACGTCTACCTTGATGGAACGCAATTCGTGGTGCAGACAGACCACAGTGCGCTCAGCTGGCTGATGCGGCTCCGCGAGCCTGCGGGTCGGCTGGCGCGCTGGGCTCTCCTGATACTGCATTACGACTTTTCCGTGCAGTATCGAAAGGGGAGCACAAACGTGGTAGCTGACGCGCTATCCCGTGCCCCACTCGCCAGCGGCGCCTTGACGCCTGTAGGCGGAGGGGGCGAAACAGCGGACGAGCCGCCGGGCGGCAAGGAGGGGGAGCCCGCAAACTGGTTAACCCATTCCGCTAACCAGGCAAGCAGCACTTCGCAAAGCGGACGAGAGGCAAAGCTCTTCGTGAGCGCCTCGGAAGTGCCGACGCGAACGGAAATTTTGGCTGCAAACCTGAGTGGGGACGAGACCATGCTCCCCTCTGGGATGACTGGAATCGTTTTCAGCCGTAAAGAGCTACTGAAAGCCCAGCAAAATGACCCCTTTTGTCGCGAGGTGAGCGACGGTCTCAGGGAGACGGAGCGCCGTGACGCTACTTGTATTGTAGCGGGCGCAGGGGGGTAGAAGCCAGCGTGTGTCGCGGCGAACCCCGGGGATTCATATTTGCTGGACAATGACGGGCTCGTGCTGAAATACATAGCCACCGATGACGAGTCCATCGACCCGTTCAAGGTGGTTATCCCCAAAAGTCTGAGGGGTGCACTGTTGAGATTCTCTCATGACGAACCACTGGCCGGTCATCTGAGTGGCTCCAAAGTTTTTGCAAAACTGAGTAAATCGGTGACGTGGCCCGGCATGAAGCGTGACATTTTCCGCTATTGCCGTTCCTGCCATGTCTGTCAACCGGTGAAGTCACGGGGCGGCAAGCCGCCTGGAATGATGAAACCGATTGACAGTGTGCGTCCGTGGCAGATGGCCACCTGCGATTTGATGGGGCCTTTCCACAGGAGCAAGCAGGGGTTCATTTACCTGATGGTAGTCGCTGACCACTTTTCCAAATGGGTTGAGTTGTACCCCCTTCGGAAAGTGTCAGCACGAGCGGTGCTGGATAAACTTCAGGAAGTGTTCTGTCGGTTCGGCTTTCCGGAAAGACTGATCACGGACAATGCGTCCTATTTCACCGCTCGGGTGTTCGGTAACCAGTGCCGTTCCCTCGGAATCGAGCACTACACCACTTCACCCTACCACCCCCAGTCCAATTTGACCGAGCGAATCAACCGAACGCTCAAGCCAATGCTTGCGGCCTTTGCCGAGTGTCAAAAGGATTGGGCAGACCATTTGAGCGAGTTTGCGTTCGCCATCCGAACAGCTGAGAATCGCTCAACTGATTTCTCTCCCGCCTTCCTCAATTTCGGGAGGGAGCTGGCGAATCCGATGTCAAACGTCGTGCAGAGCCAGCTCGGGGATGAGCAGACGCGGGCAGACTGCTCTGCTTATGCGTCGACGCTTCGGGACCGGCTTGGTCGGGCTCTCAACAGAGCAAGGCAGAGTTTGGCGGCAGCCAGAGCCCAACAGAAGGCTCAATATGACCGCAAGCACCGCCGCCTGACTTTTCAGGTGGGTGATCTTGTCCTGAAGCGCAACCACGTTCTTAGCGATGCGAGCAAGGGGTTCTCAGCCTCGCTCGCTCCTAAGTGGCTTGGTCCGTACCGAGTGGTCAGAGTCTGGTCGCCACTCGCGTACCTGCTGGAGGATCCCCTTACGGGGAAAACCAGCCGTGCCCACATCGCAGACCTGAAGGCCTACGCGTCACGGTCTGACGAGCTTGCGCCGGTACCCATTGGTATCAAACGCAAGCGCAAAGGCACAACTGGTGCTGCGGAACGCAAGCGTACGGAGCACCGGTACAATCTGAGGCGACGGTCACCGGTGTGATTTATGCCGGACGGCGGACTTTTCCGCAACCGAAGGCACGCAGCCTCAGCTAGCTGGCGAGCTTTCTCGTCACTCCCTACCCAGGCGAAGCACGGTGCGTTATTTTTTTTGGTTGTTGTTTTGGCAGCATGCTCAGTTCCAGCCTTGTGGGTTTATCAGTTTATTTATTTGTTTTGTTTTAATCTGTTTTCTAGCCACTTTCGTTTCCTGCTGGCTCGTCTGCTTTTGTTCTAACGTACCCAGATGTACATAGGCAAACTTCAGCCCGCTCGTGCTTGCTCTTATCTTCTAGAAGGAATAGATTGGATTAGGTGTCGTTTGTACAGCGCTCCTTTTCTCATTTCCGGCCCGACTGTGGGTGGTTGGCTCGTTAAGGAGCCGTGTGTCGCGGTGCGAGTTTTGTGCGGCCCGTATGGAGGGGAAGTTGGCGGGGCGTTTGGGGCGATGGGGGGCGGAAAGTGCACCCTTTGACCCTCGCCGCGGCGCCTCTGGACGTTTCTGATGAGCGGAACGTAGCCACCGACCGGCGTCCGAGCACGTGCCGGTGTTTGTGTTTGTTGCTGTGTGCGCGCGTAACCATGAGCCAAGGCGACGCCTGTGAGTTGTGCCGTTGTGTGCTTCTGCGTGAGCCCGAGGATGAGAAGGACCCCTCGCTGTGGCCAAGGTTACACATCAGGACGCCGCCGAACGTCCCGCCCGTTTCAGCCAGCGTGAAAGGGGTGCACTAACTCTCTTGTGCCCGAACGTGATGTCGTGCCCAAGGGCGCGGGGTTAATGCTCTGCCGCGGCCCCGTCGTCATCAACGGAAAGAAGACCGCCATCAGTCGTCGGCCCTCCCAACCCGTTCAACTTCAAGTCTGCGAGCGGTGAGTCGCCGACCGGCCCACTGGGCCGCGCCATCGAACTTTGAGGCTGACATCCACCTGTCACATAGTTGTACAGTTGAATTCACATCGCCTTGTGTACCGTGTATATAATCTGCAAGCTGTTTTGATTTACTGAAGCGTACGCAAGTGTTTGTTTGTTTGCCTTGTTTTTCCTTTGTTTGTGGGTTGTTTTTTTTACGTTGTTCTGGCTGGAACTGAAGTGTAGCTAGTTTTTTGTGTGTGTGTATTCATTTCTTTATTTTGGAACTGAAGTGTAGCTAGTTTTTTGTGTGTGTGTGTATTCATTTCTTTATTTTGGAACTGAAGTGTAGCTAGCTTTTTGTGTGTGTGTATTCATTTCTTTATTTTGGAACTGAAGTGTAGCTTATTTTTTTTTCTCTATTGATTTCTTTAATCTGGTCGCGTGCTTTGCCGATGGGTAGGAGGGCATTTAAGGAGAGGGGGATGTGGGAATCCTGGCTTTCCACCGTCGCCTTTGCGCAGCTGTGCCGACCTCCCGCGTTGTTTCTCCTCTTTCCCTTGCTCCCGCCTCAGGCGGTGGAGAGGCGGCTGGGTGACTAATCACTGTCATTTAGCCACAGCTCCGCCCCGGATCCCCAAGGGCCTTTGCCATTGGCGCCTTTTGGCGGGAATTCGGGATCCGCTTTGGGGCGGCCGCGCACCGCGCGACCGTCCGAGCGGGGCCCAGAGAGAGAGATCCCTCCGAGACAGCGTAAGGTGCGTACTGTTGACGCTGCCACCAGTTGTTGGCGAAGATGGGTCGGTTCGGGGTCGTTGCTAGCTCGCTGCTGCTGCTGCTCGCTTGACGGAACCGTGGTCAAGCTTCGACACCCGTTCCCACCACCACCAGGACAGGAGTGCCGCCATGTCAAAGAGTTAAGTGATGGGAGGAAGATTACAAGAGGGTTTATTTACATCTTTTTACAACATGGTTAGAGACTGAAGTGAGAGCTCTAGTGAGGCTCTATGGGAGGCTCGAAATGAGGCTAAGAGAGGCTATATGGGAGACTCAGAGAGGCTTGAAGTGAGCTGCTCTGCCGCATTCGTTCTCGACATTTATACTGTTCGCCTTCCCTAAATTCCCTAGGTTGAGGACGCCCACGCCGGGGTGGGAGGGGCCCAGATCACAAACAACAAAAACTTGTGCGCACAAACACACCACTGCACTTAGGGCCACGCCCCCGTCACATGTGGAGTCTGAGGGAAAGAAGGTTGTCGAGGTAGCGTTGACTGCGGTAGGTGATGGCCTCCGGCCAGTCGAAGGTTTCTGCGGGTCACCGACATCTGCTGATAATCAAAGACACCCGCCGCTCGAGGCCGGAAAGTGAGGTCACGAAAAAGCCGAAAGTGGTTCCTCGTGCTTGGGTCGGAGATGATGCCCGCCAGCTTGTCGCGATGCTTGGCACGCCAAAGAGCAACAGGAGACAAGGCCCTTTGCTCCCTGGCACGGTCACGGCAAATGGGGAAGATAACGTTCGTCTCCCCGAGGCGACGGCGGCGTTCTACACGTGCAGGCACTATGTGAAGGGGGTCTGGATTTGGTCCTGCACTCCAACCGTGCAAACTCCGTAATTGAAGCCAGCTGTCACCTGGGTCCTCTCAGTGCGTGCTCTCTGCTCGCAGCCATACACAGTAGAAGCAGGCGTGCTGGCGGCCACCCGGCGAGACTTGTTGACATCGATCTTAATAGCTCCTCCGCGGCCCGGAAAACCTCGAATGGCCAGCGTTCCCCACCGCTGAGCAGGAAGAGATGGGCTCGCGTCCACGTTGATATCTTGGCTTGCAACATCAACTCCCAAGGCAAACCCAAAACACCAAACCACCAACACAGGAAAGCATAGATGGGACGTTCCAAACAACAAAGCACCGCTCCACGCGCAAGCGTTCGGAATTCACTGAAGACCCACCAGGCTTCCTTTTAGTGCCAAACAAAATCCTGCTCCAGAGTACTGATCTCTCAATTTTGCCCAAATTTAGAGTCAAAGCGAGCGTCCGCGTCACATCTTAGGTCGCCAAAGACAGACTGCCACGTTGTACGATAGGCGGTGGTGTGTCAAAGCCTACAAATTTTGAATAGAAACTGCATTCCTTATCAATAAAGCTCTGATCCCCAATACCACCCGAATATCGAAAGTCTGCTCAAAATTTGGCCCACGCTCAGTTTAATCTTCTGGCTCTTCTCAAAGAACCTTGATCGCTCGAGACTGAGAATCAACTGCTCCAGTCAACCTCACAAAGATACGACTGCTCTTCAGAATCCGTACTCATTCCAGTACTGACGCAAAACTTCTCTTAAACTCATTGTGTCAGGCACCATAACCTATACACAAAGCTGCCACAGCTGTTCTCTACAAAATTCTGCAGCCACTTCAGTTGGTCAATCTCCGAATACCACAATCGGCTGATTAACCACTCGCCAGTAAACAAGAGTACACAGATATGCACAACTATGCGCACTTTCTTTGCCTTCGCAAGGCATTAGCTACACTTCCGTTAATATAGCAGCAACATCTTGGTATCTCAACCAAGTCTGACACGTCTGAGTCTACTATCGATACAACAGAAACCTGTGCCAGCCTTCAAACACAGCAAAACTTGAATTCTCTGAACGGTTCCAACTATGCAGACAGCACACAGTCTACTCAGGAATCTTCGCTAAATTCCTTTAAGTGCCCTTATTTCTCAGTAGCATGGCAAACTGAACTCTCATTTCTAACTCAGACTTTAATCTTTCTCAATTTTAAGTGAAAACACAGTAACGTCCAATCACTCTAAATCTTTATCTCAAAACAAAGTAGCCTTTCCCTTCTCGATTTAGCCCACAAAAAAAGGAACAAAAAACCAGCTACTTGGAATGGCTCCGCGGGGGGTGAAAGCTGACTCACCTCCGCCGCGTTGAAGTGATTAGCCCTTCAGACGCGCCCTCTGGGGTCGCGCTTTGACTGATGACACTGCTGTCATTTCGTTACAAAAGGCTCCTGAAAAAAGCCATCTACGACTTCCTCTGTCGTCTCCGCGCCCCCTCGACACGCTCAGAGGGCCTTGGTAGCGCCTGCAAAGTCGAGAACCGGCTCTTGGCGACGCACAGCGACCAGCGCGGGAAGCTGTTCTTTGTTGTCGCCCCCAGCACGAAGCTCGGCTGCCCTTTCGCCCTGCGCGCTTCCGGGAATCCAGTGCCGAAAGTGAAGGACGCATCCTTTTTTTTTCAACTGCGCGCGGTGAACATGCCTGCGTGCTGGGTCTCTGTTTCTCAATCCCTGTGCTCGCATGCGCTGACGGTCGCGCAGCCTAGCGCTTCCCGGTCTCTCGGGCCGCTTTGCCTTTTCCCTTTCCGCCTTCTTGTCAGGTACGGGTTGTCTGGGCTTTCCCACAGGCCGATGCCCTTTGAAAAACCCCCCTCCTGCTCTGCTTGGAAGATGCGGTCTTCCCTTTCTGTTACCGCGGTCAGGTTTACAACAATCCACGCGTGTCGCCTGACCAGTAACTTTAGCCGCAAGCTTGCGAGCTCTAATGCGGGAAGGCTTCTCTTTCCCTTCTGCCGCATTTTCATCTGTGCTAACACTAGCACCTGTCCGCACACGTGAATTTAGGGCCTGACATTTCATCCGTTTCCTTTTTGTCCTCGCCCTCTTCCTTTTTCGCTTTGGACTTTCCGCGTGCACCGCATGAGCCAAGACTGTTTCCTCCAGCCCTTGACATGCATCGCGTGATCCTTCCTCAGTCACAAAATCGACCTCTTTGCCTTCGCAACAGATGGTCATCTCCACAGAGCTGACAGACGGACCTTCAGCTGCCCCGGAAATGAGCAGTTCGCTCCCCTGAGGGTAGTCCTCTGCAGCTGGCTTATCGCTCTCAGTGCTTTCCTCCGAAACGCACTGCTCTTTTCGAATCGGGCTCTCTTCCTGTGTCTCAGCCTGGCTTTCAATACTGCGTTTTAACTCAACAGCAGCTTCGCACTCTTGATACGCCAGCTTCGCCGAGATATCCACAACACTGGCTTGGTCACTCACGCTCTGAGTGGTTTCCTCTGAAACGCACTGCTCATCTAGAATCGGGATCTCGTCATTTTCTCAGCATGGCGTTCAATACTGCGTTTTAACCCAACAGCAGCTCCACACTCTTTATTCGCCAGCTTCGCCGAGGTAGCCACAACATTGGCTTGTTCACTGACGCCGCAGTGACGCTTTAACTCACAGTTGCCACGATTCTCAATCACTAAAGGGCTTCCCTTTGTTTCCTTTTCGAAACGTCTACCTTTGGGGAAGTTATCCCTTTCACACCCGTGCCGGTTAGTCGCCTGTACAGGCCCCTTTCTAGCGTCCTCGCGCTTAACCAACTCGGCCACGGTTCCTACTCTCACTGCACACCCTCTATTCGGAGCTCTCTCTTTTCTAAACCGTCCGTGCCAGTTAGACTCTATTTCTCGGCCCTTATTCGCAGGTTTGCGACTACCTGACTGGGCGACGGTCTGTTTGGCTAGCTTGGAGGTCTCTCTTGGCTCGGCTTTGTCCGACGCCATCCATGCCCTCTCCACTCGTTTTCTGAACGAGCTCTCGCGGAGTTACACTTAGCTAACTCGGAGACGGTCTCTGTAGCCTCTCTATTTTGGCCGTGCTCTGTCGTGTGCCATCCATGCCGGTTTTGCGCCATTTCGCAATCCTGTATTATGGCGTCATGTCTCTCTAACTCGGCGATGGACTGGAACATTGAAGGCCATGTCTGGACGGAGATAGCGTCACTCTTTGCCACTTCGTCCCCATTAAGCCCGTTGAGCTTTGCGAGCCGCCTTTTCTCAGCCTCGAGTGTAAGCTCTTTTAGCTCCGCTGCTAATTTCTGCATACGCTCTTCCCGAGCTCTTCTACTTTCCTGTAGCTGTGCCTCTAGTCTCACTCTTTCCGCTTCCTCAGCGCTTTTACGCTCCTGTAGCTGTACTTCCTCAGCTGTTTTACGCTGCTCTTCTTTTGCCCACTTCTGCGTATTATCCCAAGCAATTTCAAAATCATCATCTTCTTCCGTTTCAAAACTTTTGATTGCCTGGATAATATCCGAATCTTTCGCTTTTTCCTCCGCATCCACACTTAACTCATCGCACAAGAACAACAGTTCTGTCCTCGACAACCTCGTCAGGTCCACGGTCGCTGCTTTTAAATATTGGTTTTGCTCGCTCATGGTGATTCTGTGCAACTACCTCTATGCTACAGACATACAAACACCGATCAACCAGCAGTTCAAATTGTTAACCCAGAATTTGAAGCCTGGAGGATCCAAAGCAAAAACCAAACACTCACCCGCAGATGCAGCACCATGTCACCAGGTTCATCACACCGCTGCCAACCGGTTGTTGACGCTGCCACCAGTTGTTGGCGAAGATGGGTCGGTTCGAGGTCGTTGCTAGCTCGCTGCTGCTGCTGCTCGCTTGACGGAACCGTGGTGAAGCTTCGACACCCGTTCCCACCACCACCAGGACAGGAGTGCCGCCATGTCAAAGAGTTAAGTGATGGGAGGAAGATTACAAGAGGGTTTATTTACATCTTTTTACAACATGGTTAGAGACTGAAGTGAGAGCTCTAGTGAGGCTCTATGGGAGGCTCGAAATGAGGCTAAGAGAGGCTATATGGGAGACTCAGAGAGGCTTGAAGTGAGCTGCTCTGCCGCATTCGTTCTCGACATTTTACTGTTCGCCTTCCCTAAATTCCCTAGGTTGAGGACGCCCACGCCGGGGTGGGAGGGGCCCAGATCACAAACAACACAAACTTGTGCGCACAAACACACCACTGCACTTAGGGCCACGCCCCCGTCACATGTGGAGTCTGAGGGAAAGAAGGTTGTCGAGGTAGCGTTGACTGCGGTAGGTGATGGCCTCCGGCCAGTCGAAGGTTTCTGCGGGTCACCGACATCTGCTGATAATCAAAGACACCCGCCGCTCGAGGCCGGAAAGTGAGGTCACGAAAAAGCCGAAAGTGGTTCCTCGTGCTTGGGTCGGAGATGATGCCCGCCAGCTTGTCGCGATGCTTGGCACGCCAAAGAGCAACAGGAGACGAGGCCCTTTGCTCCCTGGCACGGTCACGGCAACTGGGGAAGATAACGTTCGTCTCCCCGAGGCGACGGCGGCGTTCTACACGTGCAGGCACTTTGTGAAGGGGGTCTGGATTTGGTCCTGCACTCCAACCGTGCAAACTCCGTAATTGAAGCCAGCTGTCACCTGCGTCCTCTCAGTGCGTGCTCTCTGCTCGCAGCCATACACAGTAGAAGCAGGCGTGCTGGCGGCCACCCGGCGAGACTTGTTGACGTCGATCTTAATAGTACGCTACTGTTTGACCGTGCCGGCTTTGCCGCTCGGACCAGTGCATACTCGAGCTCGCCCGCACGTGTCCTCTGACCTGCAGCGGCTCGAGCCTGTCCAGCGGGGTCCAGCGACCTCCGACAGGCGTACATTGCGTTGTTTGCCCACTCTCTCTCGCAACCGGCCCAACGGTCGACACGAGAGAGGGATCACAGCACTGCCGTGGGGACATTCTCCTGCAGCGGCGTGCTAGCGGCGCGCATTACTCGAGTCGCTTCGTGCGCGCAGCGGAGCCTTGCTCCTCGCGCGCCCCCGGGACGGGGTGACGATTGAGTGTGTGTGTACTGCTGAAGGACGACGTAAATAAACGTCTCCTTAGTGAACTTGGAGGCCTATTTCTTTGCGGCGAATCGCTCTCCTCCCAGCGGAGGTTGAGTGCACGGCATCGGTGTCCCAGTGTGTGTGTGGTGACGGCTGATCGGGGCCCTTGGCTCGCGCGAAGCTCGAACCCGCGGTGGGTGGTGGCCTGTGTACACTTAGAAACCCACACACACTGCAATGTTGATTTCGTTCATTGCACTGACTGGTCTGAATAAGAAAGCAGCCTGAGGGCAAGAGGCTGTTGCTGCCAAGTACTTTTTAAATTGTATCCTACTACAGTTCTGAACCCTTTCTGCACGGCTGAGTGAGATATTTTTTCAAATCAATTTTTTACTTTCCTGCCAGGCTTCCAAGTGTTGCTTGGCCAGTAATAAAGCAGGACAAACATGAGCTTCGAATTTGAAAAAAAAATGCATAATAGACTGTAATGCTGGTGGCATAAAATGCTGACGCCTCGCAAGAGTCTTTATTTCCTTACTGCCATAACATGTCGACTGATACAAAGAGGTGCAGCCTAAGCTTTGAAGGGAGCAAATTCGTCTCTTGCGCCCGTCTTTTTTTTTTTCACTACTCCCGGCCTGACATAATCGTTCTTGTGGTCCGAAAACTTGGACAGTAGTGTCAAAACACCACCAATAAATCGAACCGCGGGCAAAAGCTGCTTTGACTTCCTCGCATTCTTAACTTTTAAGCCATTTTTACGGTGAATCGCTACAAAAGCGGAACGTAGCACTTTTAAGACGCGCCGTAGTGTTCAAAAAGCTCGCAGGCCAGCGTGCTCTCGTAAGTGGGAAGTATCAGCGCCCCTGGCATTGAATGCTCTGTAAAGAAGTGAGAATGAACGTTCTCCGCACTTTGGCCAGATTTTGAGCGCTGCATGGATAACACTGCTTGGTCCATCAACATGCATTGCAGGGCCCAGAAGCAAATCGGCTGGCCTGGGAACTTTTGGGAACTGCTTGTACTGAGGAATATATACGACTGAGCTGCTGATTGAGTCCCATTCTGCGCCTTTGTTTTGTTTTTTCTACACAGTACCGAAAGCCAGACTTTCTTCAGAACCTGCTCGACGCGAAATATGTGGAGCGCGGAAACGGGTCTGGATCAAACCAAAGCGACAACGGTAAGCCATGACATCTGTCGGCCTTGTATTCCTCTGTACTTAATAAGAACACTATGTAGGTGTACAGAAGCATACGCGGAATATAATGGCCTAGTGTAACATCTGCCTTTCCAGAAACGGTTTTAAATATCCTCCCGTCTCAACCACTAGCTCCTCTGCGGTGCACGTAGTTTGCATATTGCTGTAATTTTCGGCTTGTAGTAACTCTGACAACGGTGTATGCCTGGTTTGGCCGCGCAAGATGCCATTCCAGTGCCACCCCACTTCGCGCACTTTAGGCACGAAGCTCCCAGACACCCTTAGAGCGTGTGGGGGTAGCGGTCTCGGACTCAAAGGAGATGCCCTCGACTCAACGTGGCAAGCTCAGCGGAGACCAGCTACCAAGTGACAAGAGGTTTTTTTTTTTCGTTTGGAGCCCAGCTTTCGCCAGACGCAAGCCATAGAATGGGTCGGAGCCAAAGGTTCACAAACAAAACAATGTTTACACAGCAATGACACGATACAGAGGATTTCACAATCACTAGTACAGGAGCACCGATGGCGTAGAGGTAGAGCATCCGCCTCGCGTGCAAGAGGACCGGGGTTCGAATCCCGGTGCCACGCAATTCCCCACCGGAAAAAAAAAACTCCGCGTGTCGATGGAATTGCATAACCAGGCTTGGAGTGCGGCCTGATTTCGGTGACCAGAGCCGACAACGCACTTCCTCATCAGAACAGGATTTGGCCACCCTGGTGTAGTACTTGGCCACAACCTTCTATGAACAAGCCAATTAACCCTCGGCCCTCAGTCCCCAGCGGCTGCGGAGCAACTGACCAAGGCGGCTGTCAGATCTGTGACGCAGCGGAGGGTGCTAAGAATCTCTTGCTCCGGACAGGCCGCCATTGGAAACTGAACCTGGCAACGTTTAACGCAAGAACCTTATCAAGTGAGGCTAGCTTAGCAGTGCTGCTGGACGAATTAGCCAGTATTAAATGGGATGTCATGGGGCTTAGTGAGGTTAGGAGGACAGATGAGGCGTATGCGGTACTAAAGGGCGGGCATGTACTGTGCTATCGTGGATTAGCAGATAGGCGACAACTAGGTGTGGGATTTCTCATAAATCAGGATATAGCTGGCAACATCGAGGAGTTCTACAGTATTAACGAGAGAGTGGCAGCTATCGTAATTAGGCTTAATAAGAGGTACAAGCTGAAGGTGGTGCAGGCCTACGCGCCTACATCAAGCCATGATGACCAGATAGTTGAAAGCTTCTATGAGGATGTGGAATCGGCAATGACCAAAGTAAAATCACAGTACACTGTACTGATGGGCGACTTTAATGGAAAGGTAGGTAAAAAGCAGGCTGGAGACAAGGCGGTAGGTGACTATGGCATAGGTTCTAGGGACAGTAGGGGAGAGTTATTAGTAGAGTTCGCAGATAGAAATAATTTACGGATCATGAATACCTTCTTCCGCAAACGAGCAAACAGGAAGTGGACGTGGAAGAGCCCCGATGGTGAGACTAAAAATGAAATAGACTTCATACTGTGTGCACACCCTGGCATCGTAGAGGATGTGGATGTCCTCGGTAAGGTCCGTTGCAGCGACCACAGAATGGTAAGGTCTCGTATTAGCTTAGATTTGAAGAGGAAACGGAGGAAACTGGTGCATCGAAAGGCTATTAACGAGTTGGCATTAAGAGGGAAGGTAGGGGAATTCAGAATGTCGCTGCAAAACAGATTTTCCGCTTTAACTGAAGAAGATGACCGTAGTGTTGAAACAATGAATGATAATCTTACAGCTATCGTTACAGAGTGCGCCGCAGAAGTAGGTAGTAGGATGGTTCGACAGGATACCAACAAGCTATCTCAGGAGACTAAAGATCTGATTAAGAAACGTCAAAGCATGAGGACGTCTAACTCCACAGACAGGATAGAACTAGCAGAGCTATCTAAGTTAATAAATAAGCGCAAGGTAGCCGACATAAGAAAGTTTAACATGGAGAAAATCGAGCATGCTCTAAGGAATGGAGGTAGCCTAAAATCAGTGAGGAGAAAACTGGGCATAGGTAAAAACCAGATGTATGCGCTAAAAGACAAACAGGGCAATGTCATCAGCAATATGGATAAGATAGTTGAATTAGCCGAAGAGTTCTACACAAATCTATACAGTAGCGAATGTAATCATCAAGTTACTGAGGGAGGCAGTCGAGCACAGCAATGGGACATCCCGCCAGTAACGAAGGAGGAAGTAAAGAAAGCCTTAGGAGCAATGCAAAGAGGGAAAGCAGCTGGTGGGGATCAGGTAACAGCAGATTTGCTGAAGGACGGAGGAGAGATTGTGCTACAAAAACTAGCCACCCTGTATACGCAATGCCTTGTGACCTCGAGAGTACCAGAAGCTTGGAAGAACGCCAACATTATCTTAATTCATAAGAAAGGAGACGTCAAGGACTTGAAGAATTACAGACCGATCAGCTTATTGTCCGTTGCCTACAAGGTATTTACTAAGGTAATCGCTAATAGAATCAGGACAACCTTGGACTTTAGTCAACCAAATGAGCAGGCAGGCTTTCGTAAAAGATACTCGACAATAGACCACATTCACACTATCAATCAGGTGATAGAGAAATGCGCAGAATATAACCAACCCCTATATATAGCCTTCATTGATTACGAGAAAGCATTCGACTCAGTGGAAACCTCAGCTGTCATGCAGGCATTGCGTAATCAGGGTGTGGAAGAGTGCTATGTGAAAATATTGGAAGATATCTATAACGATTGCACAGCTACTATAGTTCTCCATAAAGTCAGCAATAAAATTCCAATACGGAAAGGTGTCAGGCAGGGCAACACGATCTCGCCAATGCTCTTCACTGCCTGCTTACAGGAGGTATTCCGGGGACTGGAATGGGAAGAGTTGGGGATAAGAGTTCATGGAGAATACCTGAGTAATTTGCGATTCGCTGATGACATTGCCTTGCTAAGCCACTCAGGACAAGAACTGCAAAGCATGATCAACCAGCTAGACAGGCAGAGTAGAACGGTGGGGCTAAGAATTAACATGCAGAAAACCAAAGTAATGTTCAATAGCCTTGCAAGGGAACAGCAGTTCGCAATTGGTAGCGAGGTGCTAGAAGTAGTAAGAGAATATGTCTACTTAGGGCAGGTAGTGATCGCAGATCCGGATGATGAGAGGGAAATAACTAGAAGAATAAGAATGGGGTGGAGCGCGTATGGCAGGTTCTCTCAGGTCATGAATGGTAGCTTACCAATATCCATGAAGAGAAAAGTATATAACAGCTGTATCCTACCGGTACACACCTATGGGGCAGAAACGTGGAGGCTAACAAAGAGGGTTCAGCTTAAGTTAAGAACAACGCAGCGAGCTATGGAAAGGAAAATGATAGGTGTAACGTTAAGAGATCGGAAGAGGGCGGAGTGGGTGAGGGATCAAACGCGGGTTAATGACATCCTAGTTGAAATTAAGAGGAAGAAGTGGGCTTGGGCAGGGCATGTAATGCGAAGGCAAGATAACCGCTGGTCCTTAAAGGTAACGGAGTGGATTCCAAGAGAAAGCAAACGTAGCAGGGGACGGCAGAAAGTTAGGTGGGCGGATGAGATTAAGAAGTTTGCGGGGATACAGTGGCGGCAACTAGCAAAGGACAGGGTTAATTGGAGAGACATGGGAGAGGCCTTTGCCCTGCAGTGGGTGCAGTCAGGCTGATGATGATGATGATGATTATGATGAGTACAAACACATACAAAGTGATTAACAAAACAATGCAACTCGTGCAAAGTTAAACTTGAGAGAGAATACAAGACAAAGGAAAATATTGCACCTAAAGTGCACTAACACAAGAGACAGAGAGGTAAACAAACAAAACACAATTTGTTCGCCGGGCACTGCGACAGTCTGAGGACCAGAGGTCCACGACGATGCCGTCCCGCAGACTGGCGAACGTTGCCTCGTTGGTCCGATGCTGGCCGAGTGGTGTTTTCCCGGGAGTCGAACGGGCGCGCTTCGCTGAAACTTAAACGGCGGTTCGGACTGTTTGTTCTACGCGGCAAAGTGGGCGCGCACATACACTCAGTGTCGGCCTTGCAGACTCCTTTCTTTCTCTCGGCCGGCCGCGCATCCTCATTGGTCAAAACGCTGTGACGGGTTCCAGTAGCATCGAGATCTTTCTGGAGCGGCGCCGCCACCGACGCGCGGGGGAATAGGAGAGGCCATGTCTTAGCGCACGCAAGGATACGCCGTCTCCGTCAACATCGCGCAGAAGTGACTCGGGCATTCTAGAGAAATCTTCGGCATGGATGACTCATTCCCTCCCCACACGCCGTGTCGGTGAGCGGTGGTGGAGGGGGCTGCAACGCACAGCAGGCTAGTCGCTCAGCGAGGGATCCCTTCTCCCCAATTTTACGACCGCGCCGGCGACACGCATCCGCGTGGCACTGATTTTGTTCGTTTGTTTCAAAATTGCGCCGAATTGTGTGACATTCGGAGTCGCCTGCGCCGAGACCGAGGGCCCCAAGCAGTTTGCGCCAAAAGTGGCGCCATTTGTCGTCTACAGAGGCACACGCGATTCCAAGCTTGTGCCTTGTGTGGCCGAACCAGGCGAGTAACGTTGTGCAACTTCATCATCATCATCATCAGCCTGACTACGCCCACTGCAGGGGAAAGGCCTCTCCCATGTCTCTCCAATTAGCCCTGTCCTTCGCCAGCCGCGGCCACCATATTCCCGCAAATTTCTTAATCTCATCCGCCCACCTAACTTTCTGCCGCAACCTGCTACGTTTGCCTTCTCTTGTAATCCACTCTGTTACCCTTAAGGACCAGCGGTTATCTTGCCTTCGCATTACATGCCCTGCCCAAGCCCACTTCTTCCTCTTGATTTCAACTAGGATGTCATTAACACGCGTTTGTTCCCTCACCCACTCCGCCCGCGAGACAAAAGTTACCTCGGTTTGCAAGCTCCATAAATATTCCTGTAGTGATGTAGAAATGATGTAGATGGTGATGACGGGCTGTAGGCGCGTGCATTAGCATCATAAGTTTTAGAAAAGCCCTGTGGCGGTAGTGTACTCTCTTTGTGCGTTTCTTCTAAATGAAATGTCTGTCAATAAATCAAACCACACTAGGCAGTACTCTGCCGGCCAGAAGTTCCATGGTCTTCAGTCACATGTAGCCTTTAGTGTCTGCTCGTGAATACCATTTCATTTCGTAGCAAAATGCACCGTCTCCGATCCCGTTTGCGTAATTCCGTCTTATGTATTCCGTTACCACCGGTTCGCTCTTCGTTGCATGCATGCAATCTGAAATCTGCATCTGATTCTTAATCCGTTTTAGCTTCTCAATTTTAAACACACTGCCTGCATGCATAAGACAATGAATTACTATTAAAGGACATCAATAGCAATGACCTAATGAAAACAGTCACCGAGGCTGAACTACTCTTAAATTAACCATTCCAATGCCTCCTCTAACTATATGCCAGGCAAATGGGCGGTGAGGGCACTGCAGAACTCTTTCCTACCACCCTCCCAGGGCGGCCGCTAGAGGCGCTGAGGTCTGACACTGCGTTCCCTCGTGGTGCTGCGGTGTGCCGCACTTATGGTGCTGCGGTGTGCTTATTGTGTGCGCTTGATTGTTCCAAGCTTTTCGAGGTTTCTGTAACGCTAAATACTGCAATTATGCGGTACTGCTGTGCGGCATTGTGCACGCAGAGTCAGGGTAAAAAGGAACCAGATGTCTCGTTTCAAGAGATACCCGCCGACCTCAACGCACGTGCACGGTGGCTCAAAGCGATTCGCAGGAAGGACTTGGAGCCAAATTCTGTTTCCAATTATTCGGTAGTGTGCAGCCTGCATTTCAACGCATCGGACTTCCAAGATAATTGGAAGAACCGGCAGCTGAAACCAGGCGTGGGCCGAGCATTTTCTCTGGCTACCCTTCGTACATGAGAAAAGCTCCCGCATCCACAAGAAGTGATGCCAGCATTCGGAAACGTAAGCGAGAGCCTTCAACAGACGGTTCGTCATAGCCAAGCTCGCTCGACGGGAGTACCAGCGGAACGGCTGCATCGAGCACTGCCTCTCTAAGCAGCGAAAGTGGACGTACTCCGTACAACGGAAGGCAAGTTAGATATGAGTGTGCCTTGACGAACGCAGATGAAAGTGCAGCGTGGTGTTCCTTAATCAATGTAGCGACTCCGGACGCTGTGCACGCTCAAGGCAGTCGCAAGGACACAGATGAGGGAGATGCTAATTTTTCAAGTCTTATGGAACTGCCACAGACCAAAGTTTATGCAACGCGCTCCTACGATGTGCAAACGTCGACGACGGCATGCTCTTCAATCGTTTTTGTCGAATGGAAACGATGGCGGGAAAAAGAGCGGGCACTCAAAAAAAGGAATGAAATGCTTCAGAGGACTGTAGATTCCTACAAGAAAGAGCTTCAAAAACCCACGGAGCAAAGCTATGTGAGCGCATTTTTGGCATTTGCATCCAATGCGGAAGTGGAAAATATTAAGGCGACATTTCTTCTGGACCACATAAAAAACTGCAAGAAGAAACGGCCAGCGAGGTCAGAGCAGAAAGTGAGACATTGCATCATTCTAAGAAACTGGTCTGCCAAGGCCTATGAATATCTAAGGTCCGAGGTGCTGGGGAAGCTTCCATGTCTAAATGCCCTGCAGAAATATATTGTCACAATATCTGGAGAAATCGGATTTAGTGAGCTGGTGCCCTGTCGGCTACAAGCAGAACTTGAATCGCTACATAGTACGAAGGCTAAAACATGTGGACTTCTTGTGAATGGAACGAGAATCGAGCAACAGCTGGAATATCATAGGCAAAGAGACGCTTTTGTTGCGAAAGTTCATTTCAGTTCTGACCTACAGCACCTTGTTCCTGAATCAGAAAACTGTACTCTGGCTAACTCGCTTTCGCGCTTCCTGCTTTGCAGCCTGCATGGGAAATTCAAAATACCAGCTGCTTACTTTGTTATAAAAGGATGCACCGGCAAGCAGCTCGTCACTTGCATTCGCCACGTCATCCGAAGAGCAGGAGATGTGGGATTTGATGTCGTGCGTCTTGTCACCGACAACCACCGGAGCAACGTTATTCCGATGGATATATTGTGCAAAGGGAAGGCGAAAGCACTTTCTCCTCATCTCTCTAATCCCACGAAATCTCTATTCCTTGCCTTCGACCAACTTCACATTGTGAAAAATTTAAGATCGCAATTCCTGGCAAAAGATATTGGTTGCCCGCAAGAAATATCTTCCAAGTATTTGAAGACATTGTACAGAATACAACAGCACTTGACAATACAGCCGATACAGTTCCTTAAGCGCCAGCACTTCTATCCCTCAAACGCAGAAAAAATGAATGTGCGGTCAGCCGTGCAATTGTTCAGCGCTCCAGTAGCAGGAGTACTTGTGATCCAGAGTTCGCTACAGCAGGGCGAACATATACTTCATGAAAGTCATGCAGGAGTGGTTTACACTCATGGATGTGAGCAACTCCCAAAAACACATTAATCGAAATTATCCTCACGCACATCAGTTCACATCAGTTGATGATGAGACTGAGACTGAGTTGACTGAGACGGCTTGAATTCGAATTTCTTGCTTACATGGAGGAACTCAGAAAGAATAGAAAACCTGAGGACTTTCTCGCAAAAGAAACCTGCCATGCACTCGTGATAACAACGTAGTCGAATGTCGAGTGCATTCGACATCTTATTCTTGTCAGAAAGATCGAGTTCCTGAAGGGTATATGCTTGGGCTTGTTGGTTCATATTTGAAAGGTAAAAACGTAGCGCAAAGAGACAAGGACACAGCGCCGTGTGTTGTCTGTCTTGTCCGTGTGTTGTCTTGTCTCTTTGCGCTAAGTTTTTACCTTTCAAATCGAGTTTCTGCTGACGAGAAAAAATGTCAAGTGACCCAATTGAGGCCTTGTTTTGATTCCTGTGCAGAAGTTCCGGGTGCAATGATGCGCTGGATGTGAAAAGTGCTGTATAGGGGCTGGAGAAGATGCTCAAGGCTGGCATTGTTGCCGCTTGGAGTGATAGCAACGTGCAGAATTCATCCTCTTTCTCAGCCAAAAAACTAATTCCGGCTAACCAGCACTACCACCCGCTCAATGATGTGATGGAGAAGCTTCACAATGTAGCAGAGGAGAAACTGTATGACTAATGCGTCAGCACAATGCCGCTCGCTTCAAACCCCGAGGCCAGTGTAGCTTTAATAGGAGGGTTCATCGTTCGCGCAGCAAGTGAGCGAATCCCATGAGGGAACTGCATTTCGCTCCTGCAGGCGCCTAAAAGCAACAATCCCCTACACGGTCTCATCGCTCACCAGCACCGAGGAGGACTTTACTACCTGAGCGAGGAGCTAGTAAGTGTTCTGAGAGGGCTTCAGAGATTTGTTGATACCGTGCTCAAAAACAGCTCTATTACTAAGCTGTTAGAAGTATGCGTTGAAAGAAGCGTCTGGACTCTCATGGAGCTTCCTATGTTCCGTTGCGAAAAGTTCGCAGGAAAGCGAAGAAGGATGGTTCTGCATCTCATCGCAAAGAAGTTTGTGAAGCCCATTTTCAGAAACTATGCCGTTTGAGTGACGGACCGAAACAGGGCGACAAAGCTTCTTGAGCGGAAACCATTGTCCCGCAAAGTGTTGAAGCTATAGCTGGCCAACTCCTGGCCACCTCTGTGAAGCCGTGATGTTGTCCTTCATGAGGAAGTAGACTATGCGTAATCATTTTACTTGCCCACAGTAAGGGTGAAATAAACGCACTTTATACGCGTACTTGCGTCTCTACTATATGGCGTCCTTGATTTTTGCATGTTTATCAAACCAGACCGATCGCTCTTCTTCCTGTTTCGTGCCGCGCCGGTACTGCAACCTCTTTATGGTTTACTTGGCACTGATGCGAAGATTTAACATCTACATGTGGTAATCTTCTAGAAGCCACCGCAAGCGTTTAAATTTTAATGCCCCAACTGTTGAACGAGAAGTCGCTGCTGCGCCCCGCCCATTGGAACGGCCCTTCCCGACTCATAGAAGCGCCACGCGGGACAGTGTCACAGCGTGGCGCCACTCCTCGGTGAAAGCACGCAACGCCAGCAACGGTAGAGCGAGCCGTCTGCCTGGCATCTAGTTAGAGGAGGCGTTGACCATGCTTATGGACTTAGGCTGTTATAGGCCAAGCTTTCAGCCACGTTGAAGGATTAGCTACCTTAGACGCAGGTAAACAAAGGTGTGACGAGCTTGACGAACGCATACAACGACGGCCTGAACGCCAGCATACGTGTGAGCTTTGTTCTGGGCGAATCGACGCCTGCAGCCTCGCAAGTAGACAACGGATTACCTGCAGGGGGTGGGCGCTACACTCTAAACTCAAATAAGCCAGTATGGCAGTAAAAAGCGAGTATAAGCTGTCCTCTAGCGCACTTCCTTTCAAGGGCAAGGTATTCTGCTCAAGCCTTGGGGGGTAAATTTCCAGGGCTAAAATTACCAAAAATGTAAGGTTTTCGACGGAAACAGATTTCCTTTTAGGCAAAGTCTCAACCTTCTTTATTTGCTTACTTTAAAATCTCCTGTGCCGCGTTAAATGCGTTTATTCATTTTAACTGCGCCAAGCTACTATTTTTCGCTGTGCGAATATGCTTCCGTTGCCAAAAATAAGCATCCCGCTCATTTAGTGATCGAAATCTACTTCGAGTGTTTGGCATTATACCTTGCGCCTGATGGGGACGCGCCTGAAGACAGCTTATTCTCTTTTTACCCCCGTATAGGCTTACTCGTGTTTAGAGTGCAGCAGCGAGGCTAGTGACAGTTGGCTGCCGGGGTTGAAGATTTAATGACGACCCTTCGCTTTTAACAAAACACAAATGTCATCTGGTGCGCTAATTTACGCATGTTGCATGATGTACAAGTTCTGGGCGAACTGGTTCGCAAAATTGCATAGTTTTTGCGGAGGTATTGGGATAAATTACAGAAGCCTCAAAACACGCGGCCTGCATACCATTGTCGTGCGCTCTGCTGACCTGAAGGATTTCAGCTAGCCTCAGCAAAACTCCACTCATTCTCTCATGTATTCCCGTTGATAATTTCTAGCCGCAAATGATAGTTCGGCAACGTGCAGTCATTCGTGCCTACATCAATAGCTACCTCTTGTTAAGGAGCTCTTCGAGACTCAGAATACGACAGAAGGAAAGAGGAGGGAAATCTCTCTCCTTGAGTAGTGACTCTCTGCGGAGCTTGGCCATTGATTTTATTTGACGCGCAATACTTCTGGCAACCTCAGCTGAATTTTCGCTATTTTTGTCTAGGGCGCATCCTCCTTCCTCCTAACGCGTTTCTGGCATCTGGCTCATGGGAGAGAAAACTTAGTCCATGCGGCGCGCAGGTTGCGCTTCAGACCTTTACGGGTAACGAAGCGGACTCTGTGAGGAGTTCAGCTTAGCAAGGACCATGGAGACCCACCAACAGACTGGTGATAATAGAGGTTTTGCATACAACCATTCGTCTAGAGAGAAAGAGTCTACCGGTTGGATGCCCTGAACGATGGGAAACGGAAGAGGTCACGTAAACGAGAAAGAGTACCAGAGGATGCTGAGATCGCTAGCGGGTGACCGTAGGGTGCTGCGGTCGGGCGCGACTCATTCTGCCAGAGGCGCAATGCAACCAACACTTGATAAGTCAGACTCGCAGCAGACTGTACGAGACTCACGCAAACACAGGGAGCAGGCCCGATAGCCTTGCACCCTCATCAGTGCCGAAGTATGAACTTTTTCTCCGAACTTGTTCAAACGCTAAAGATAGAATAACGGAAATTTTGAGCAGTGTTTGCTATAGCTTTTTCTCTGCCTTTTGAACTTTTCGCTGGTCTAGGGCGATGTCCAATATGAAGAAAAATAAGCAATATGCGAAAATTAGAGCCGCCTCCCGGCTTCACTCCGTACTTATGTGCGTTGGTTGCGGTGCTAGTAAGTCACAAATCATTTACTGACTCATACCCAACAATCCCAGACCAAAGAATTTTTTAACAGCAGCCAGTTTATGAACGCGATTTTTTTTTTTTCAGATATTCTAAGATTTCATTATTACAGTCCATATTTATTTATTTATTTATTTATTTATACAGAATACCCCTAAAGGCCCTCGAGAGGGTATTACATAGGGGGGGGGGGGGCACAGGCAATTGAACAGAATAAAAAAAAACCACAAATATAAAACAAACAACAAAAGCACAAATAAGACACTTTGGATGAAATAAGTAAGCAAAAGAATCAATCAAAAGCACAAATAAGACACTTTGCATGACATATAACTAAGCAAAAGAATCAAAAGAATGGCAGCGTGGCAAAGAACGAAGATTACTGCATTATTAAAATTATACAAACAGAACACTAATACAATGAATCTTTTTAGTAACAAACCCTGCAAAAAAGGAAGCCATGAACAAATAAAATAACAATGTATGCGAAGAGTTAAGCAGTAGTTATTGACGATATAAGTTTAAAATATTTATCAGGATCAGTGGTGGTTGCGATATGTGAAGGCAGAGTGTTCCAGTCAGATATTGTGCGTGGTAAGAATGAATGCGCATAGATAAATGTTCTGCACGTGAAACGTCTAACTTTAAAGGGATGATCGCGGCGGTCAAAAATCGAAGGAGGCAAAGAAAAAAAGTCGTTATGAAGTGATGGATGATGATAAAGTTTATGAAAAAGTGACAGGCGTGCAATTTTACGGCGGAGACATAAATCCTGGAGACCTGCGCGTTTCTTTAAGGCTGTGACGCTGGTGTTACGTGAATAATCGGAGTAAATAAAACGAACGGCGCGGTTCTGCAATTATTCAATGTTATTTATTAGGTAAGATTGGTAAGGGTCCCAAATAGCCGAGGCATATTCAATTTTAGGTCGAATTAGAGTGGTATAGGCATGAGCACGGAGGTGAGTAGGAGCATGCTTTAGGTTATGTTTTAAGAGACCTAATGACCGATTAGCAGATGCAAGCATAAGGTTAATATGGTGGTTCCATGCTAAGTCTGAATGAAGGTGAAGTCCTAAGTACTTATACGTGGTGACTAGCTCGAGTGAACTATTATTTAAGGAGTATGCTGTTTGAATTCGAGACATTCGGTTAGTAAAAGACATCAATTTAGTTTTTGAATGATTAAGTTGCATAAGCCAGGTTGAGCACCATGATGTTACTGAATCCAGGTCAGATTGAAGGGATTAGCAATCGGTGTTAGAATAAATTTTGCGATAAATTACACAATCACCAGCAAAAAGTCTGATATGGGAAGAAATGGAATCCGGTAATTCGTTGATAAATATTAGGGAAAGTAAGGGGCCAAGCACACTTCCTTGTGGGACGCCAGAGTGTACTTGGCTGCAAGACGAATTGTGGTTATTGACAGTTGTAAATTGAGACCTGGAAAAGAGAAAATCTTTAACCCATGCAATGACAAGAGGGTGAATATTAAGCAGTGCTAGTTTCATTAATAACCGGTTGTGAGGTACTCTGTCGAAAGCTTTAGAAAAATCAAGAAATATGGAGTCTACTTGAATGCCAGCATCAATCGATGAATGTATGTCTTGAATAAATCCGGCAAGTTGCGTTTCGCATGAGTAGCCTTTACGGAGCCCATGTTGATATTTAAAGATAATGTTATGTTCTTCAAGATAGTTAATTACCTGCGAGTGAATTACGTGTTCAAGAAGTTTGCAAACAGTGCTAGTTAATGAAATGGGTCGGTAATTTAGTGGTGAGGAACGATCGCCAGACTTGAAAATTGGCACAACTTTAGCTAGGCGCCAGACCAGCGGAATCACGCCTGATGATAGAGATTGTGAAAAATAGCGGACAAGATGCGATGAATACCATCACATGAATTTTTGAGTATTTTGTTATTAAGGCCAAGGTGATCTGATGCTGATGTTGTTTTAAGCTTCCCTAGTAAGGATAAGATACCGGTCTCACTGAAAAATATTTCGGACCTTGATGTATTAGAAGTGCTGACAGAAATAGGAGGTAGAGGGAGATCTTCACGGGTAAAAACGGATGTGAATGCGTTATTGAAAAGTTCGGCGCATTCAGCCTTCCGCGTTGGTAAGAGTAATGTCAGGATGATTAGCGGGGTTTATTATCTGCCATAACTTCCGTGGATTGTTTGTTAGCATTGCCGGTAGATCGTGTGTGAAGAAGTGCCTACGTGCAGATATCAACTCAGACTGATATTCCTTATCACATAGTTTGTACCGTTGCCAAGATTCGGAGTGTCTGTTCTTGTCGGCTTGTCTGTAAAGGCGCTTTTTATTGTTATTAAGGCGACGTAGATGCCTATTAAACCAAGGCGCTGTGTTAGTGCAAGGGATACTGATGACGGGTATGAATCTGTCAATGAGAGTAGCCAGTTTCACGCTGAACAGGTTCCAGTTCGTTTCCACGGAGCGTGACGAAAAATCGTGAAGAAAATGATCAGCAAAGACTGACAACTGAGCGTTTATTTCGCCGAAGTTTGCTCGGTTGTAGCACCTTATTTGTTTAGTACGAGTTACCTTTTTATGGGGCACAAAATTCAGGTTACCCGTGATTACCAAATGGTCGGAAAGGCCTTCTAAGAGCGCAATGTTGGAACAAAGGTAAGGATCACTTGTCAAGATAAGATCGAGAATATTGGCTGTAGTGGCGGAACGACGCGTAGGTTCAGAAATAAGTTGTTGCAAAGAGAAATCGAGACAGGACTGGAGGAAAGCCTGAGCTTCGGGATCATTGGCAGGCGCTGTTAATGACGACCAGTTAATAGCCGGAAAGTTAGTCACCAAGTAAAAGTAAGCTTGAATTCGGGAAACGACAAGTAAGATCGCTTAGTAAATTAGAAAACTGACTTGCGAATGAAGAATTCATGTCCGGAGGGCAGTAAATGACGCCAATGATGGCGACCGTGGGACCACAACTCAACCGAACCCATACCGATTCTATGTACGACGTGACCTCGATAGGCACAGCAGTGAGCACTTTATTGACAGCCAGAAGGACACCGCCACCTCTACGGCCCGTGCGGTCACAACGAAATATGTTGAATTCAGAGTCACAGGCGAAAACGACATCATCAGGAACCATGTCATTTAACCAAGTCTCGGTAAGCGCGATGACCGAGGAGCAGCATGAATCAATTAAAGAAGAAAGAGCTACGTTTTTAGAAAGAACACTCCTTATGTTAGTGTACAGAAAACTGACATCGTAATTGGAGCAACGCTGCGCGTTTGGCCGCACGGGTGGTTTGCCAGCCACTTTACGAGAACTGGAAGAGATGCGTCAGGCAAGGGACACGCGCACTGCGCTACTGGTTTGATCATCCCAGAAATACGAGACACCATTGATAAGCAGTTTATCAAAAGACAAACGGACCTTGTCACCTTCTTTTTTTACTGATTTGGCATACTTCCACAGTTGGCTGCGTTTCTCACGAACCGTTTTCGAGTAATCTCGCGAAATGCTGAAATCGGTATTTTTGAGTTTATAGCCCTTACTCATAAGCGTTTCGACTTCTTTTTCGTTGAACAGCTTTGCAATAATGGGTCTCTTTTTTTCCTGAGAAAAACGGCCTATGCGGTGAGCACGGGCTAAGGAATACAACGTGATACCAAGTTTGCTAGAACAGAATTCGTTCACAAGACGCTCAGAGTCTTCCCAAGTTTAAGACTCATCAGTGTCCTGAACACCATAAAAAAGAATGTTAGACCGGCGGGAACGATTTTCTAGGTCGTCAAGTTTTACTTGAATGTTGGATACATCGTGTGTACAACCCGTGGCAGATACTGTGGTAGGCACTGACTGTTTTTTAAGTTCCAGTTCCTGCACACGGGTAGCTAAAGACTGTAAGTCACTTTGAAGAACTGGAATAGACTCGATTTTAAGTTCAAGTTCATGCACACGATCGTTTAAAGTCTTCATTTCATTTTGCAAGCCAATATGAATTGTGAGAATCTTGTTAACACTTTCGAGGATATTCGTGTGGTTCATCTCAAGCCTTTGAACAGTTTCATATACCAGTTCGAGCTTTTCCTCTTGGCCCTTCGTCATAGGGCCTGGGTTTGTTTCAACGTCCCCACCCAGGACCAAAATGCGCCAAATGTACACTGCCGCCGAGCGGAAACGTTTCAGAATATGGGGTGGCCACGACACTGCTACAAGACAGACATTATCATCACGGTAACAAGAACACTCGTAATAACCAACCTGAAACAGCAGGAACGGTGAGTGGCGAGGCATTTCGTGAGCAGTGCCGCGGCCCAAGGGGGCGGTGAAATCCGAGTGCTTTATGTAGGTGTCCTCGTCAGCTGATAGTGTAGCATGTTGCCAGGCCCGACCGTCGAAAGTGTCCAAAATCGGCAGGGGTGAGCACAGATGATCGGATGAGCAGCCGCAGCCGTCCAGAAACCAGCTAGCGCCGCAAGATTGCGGAACCGGTCGGCAAGTCGGTGAAACAGGCAGGTAATAGCCGGTGAGCACCAGCACCTGGAGCAGCAGGAACGGTGAGTGGCGAGGCATTTCGTGAGCAGTGCCGTGGCCCAAGGGGGCGGTGAAATCCGAGTGCTTTATGTAGGTGTCCTCGTCAGCTGATAATGTAGCATGTTGCCAGGCCCGACCGTCGAAAGTGTCCAAAATCGGCAGGGGTGCGCACAGATGATCGGATGAGCAGCCGCAGCCGTCCAGAAACCAGCTAGCGCCGCAAGATTGCGGAACCGGTCGGCAAGTCGGTGAAACAGGCAGGTGATAGCCGGTGAGCACCAGCAACTGGAACAGCAGGAACGGTGAGTGGCGAGGCATTTCGTGAGCAGTGCCGTAGATCTCCATTCCGCTGGCTTGAATTTTTTGCTATTAAATCTTTTGTCGTAAAAAGCGTTCATCATTGTTTGTTTTTTTATGGCAGAACTGCTCGGTGCAAGTGATGGGAACACTCTAAAAGAAATATTTTGCTAAATGTTGTAACAGTGGACCACTACCTTCAATATTTCCATGAAAATACTTTAAATATTTCAAATTAAATTTTTTTTGTAAGAATGTTGGACAGGCTTACAGTGCTTTTTAGCCCTCCTTATCGTAAGACATGCGCGAAGACTAACTCTCACCTTTTCGAGAGCTTACTTCTAGAGTAGACAATAGATTCTTCTGTGGACGTGCACTCATTAGGTACTCAAGTCCTGAAAGAAGCTGGAGCGGTTGCCACATGCCTACTAATCCGTCGCGCGATCTCTTGAGCAAGGTTTCCATTACCAGAAGTATATATGACAGAGTAAATGTAAGAGCACTTCCAAACACCTCCTCATGCTACTTCGGCGTAGCCGAATCACTTGCGCGTGTGCACAAGGGTCGACACAACTCGTAAGAACGTTCAGTAACCTTTCGCTTGGCTTCCCTTCGCACGTCGAGAGCCAAGCTTCCACACCACTCCATCCTTCCCGATTTTCCTTTTTTTTTTTGCATCATGAACGCATGCATTTACTGCGCTGAATGCCGCTGATGCAAGAATTGTCTGCTCCAATCGTTTTATTAATACGCCCGAGATCGCTGACCACGTAGTCGCATTACGGTCCTACCCACTCGGCTCGCTACAGGGGGCTTGCGATGAAAAACGAATGTTAATTTCAAAAATTGACATAATGAGCATTTCCAGTTTTTACACACCAGTAGTGCGATGACATTTGAGGGAATGCTTGTTTAATATACGCAGCTAGGTCTTATGTCTGAAGCTCATTGCTTTGGAGCATTAAGAACTTTGGGACAGCGCTAACTGCAACGACAGCACGGTTATTGCTGAACAAGAACCTACAAATATACTGCGAGAAGCGCTGAGTGGTAATGAAGCCTTTATTTTCGTGACTTGACCGCAGATACAAACTTATTTTTTGCCTACACAAGCCCTGCGAAACTTTCCTTCCCTCCTCTCCCCAACCACAGAGGAGACATGGTACCCACCCTGAACCGGCGGTACCGGGAGACAGTGAGGACCGAGCTCCGCACCTTCGGTTTACGGGGCTAACGATACAAGCGTGGTTTATATAACAAAATTCTTACTGCTGTGTGCGAGTCATATGACAAGCGCGTTGAGTGTTAACGTAAAACATGTGCAGTTTTCACTGCGACTGACCTGCGTCTCATTTCAATAGTGAGCCGCCAGCTGAAAAAAACGGAAAGAGGTGCTGCATAGCTACGGGCGAGGTCGCTATTTTTTGTTCACTACCCGCATGCGATTTACCGGTTGATCTCTGTTCTTTTTTCTAAAACAGGAATCCCCAAGTCGAGGGCGTTAACCACCGACGAAGTGTTGACCAGTGCGGGCACACTCTGTCTCGCTGGGTAAGAGACGCACGAACAAGAGCATACGATCAGCGAACCTTTCCTCTCTCACAGGGTTTACGTTGAGAGGGCCTGTACTGGCCAATGACCGCCGGGTCCTCACGACGGAGCGACTACTTTAGCTGAGAAAGAAGCTCTTATTGTATAGGCCAAAAATGTATCACCCCCACTGGCCACCCTCAAGAGCGAACTGCTATGGCGTCAAGTTTTTTCGCACGTGTCTTTCAGGCTCTGTGACGTCGCCTTTTGTTTTACGGCAGCGAAGAAGAAATCCATTACAGTCTGGATGTCATCACAAGATAACGAGTTTGAAAAGAGTAGCGAAAAAAATGGTTCGTTTTCAACACCAAATTTCTCAGCAATAAATGCGTCTTTTGGTGAACTCTAGTGCTGCCTTGAAAAGCCATACTTTCGATTTCCACTAAGGACAAAATCTGTATCCAGTTGTCACTTTAACCGTCATGAATCACAGGGGAGCTATTGAAAAGCGTGACGACGTCTCTGGCATGCCGTGTCGCACTTTGCAAAGGGCGCTACAAAACTGAAACCGACTCTTCTGTCCCAATCTCTTTATGCTTTTTTCGTTAGCATTGCATTAGAAATGTCGTGTTTTTAACTACTGTATGCTTCTTTGTTATTTAACTGCCTTGTATGTTAACCACTAAATTTATTCACTTTCCCATTGGGGGTCCCCGGACAGTATATACTTTGGGACCTCCTCCTGTAATACTCGTACTTCTCTATTCATGCATCTCACGACGAAAATGCAATAAGATGCGATGAGGAACAGAGCTTTCTCTTTTCTGGCGTGGCTCTCTCATGCCCTGATCATACGCGGGCGCTGTAGCGGAGACGACCTGCAAACCGCTGAGATTGCATTCATGCGCGCGCCCTTGAATGTTATAATGTACCGCGGCCTGAAAGCATTGAGCGAATGCTCGAACGCGTGGATTGAACTAGAGTGAGCACCATAGGCGGCTAACGATAGCAGGTGCCCCTCACCCACAGCCTTCATACACTCTAGCATGGTTTTGCGTCCAGCAGCGGACACACGGCACTCTCAAGTAAGTCACGAGCTTGAGCACTCGCACCAAATTTGCAGGCGCTGGTACAGCTATAGCGTTGCAAGCTTCGCCCCTAACATCCCTCAGCCGATTGTCTTAGCGACAGCTAAAGCGTTTCGAAATTAAGCACGGATATTCAGGCCAGCGGGGTTGGTTCTTCGCCAAGTTGCGCGGGGTGTGCCGAACACCTGGTTGTCCACTCTCGAATTCTTCTGGTTTTCGGCGGCAGCGCTTCTCAAGACTCGGCACCAGGGGGAGACCAATATTTCACTACCTTCTTTCACGCTCGATTACTCTCATTGCTATCTTTTAAAAGGCAGTTCAAAAAAAAATACCTGGACTGCATAAACGGCGCGCTTGAACGCGCGGCTTAGAAGCAGACGAATCTCGCTAACACCGCCTCCTCCCTTACAACGTAACCCTCATTCACGGCAGTGTCTAGCAACGCTGTGCATGCGCAAAGATCAGTGAGTGGCAAAAACACCTTCTTCTGCAACCAGCGCCTCATCGATTTCAATGCGAGCCACATCGCTCGCTTCAAAGTGGCACCCGTTTGGACGATTCCGTTCTTTTACTCGTAGCTTAGCTTAGAGGCACCACTGAGTGGAAACGTGGCTTTCACCAGAGTGCCACCTATTAGCACCACTGCCAATGTGAAGACACCTCGCGAGTAAAAAAAAAAAAGCAGGAGAACTTCTTCGCCCATTTCCCACCATATGTCGCTAGTTTATGAGCGATTTCATCCTTTTAATTCATGGGCGCTCCAGAGAAGAAGGATAGCGTATGGAAGAGCATAAGGACAGCACAAGTAGGCTTGATCTTCTGAAACCGGCTACCCCTGGAACGGAAATCAAGGTGGCGTCGCTCGAACTTACAGGCGCCAGCGAGCCACGACCTTTTCTCAAAGGCGCTGACGGTGAAAAATCGTGCCTGTATGGTCCATGCCAGTTTAATGGTTCTCGCCTGCGCAGTAAAACAGCGCCATATCAAGAGTATCGGTGGGAAAAGCAGGCGCATCGCAGTGCCGTGGTTCATCAGTCTTCGTTAGAGGGGCAACTGCTGCGGCAAGCATCTGGTACAGCGCCTGTAGTACATGGCCAGCATTTCGCCTCGGCAAATGCAGTGACGTTTTTCTCACATTCAGTGCTATTTTCTTCGCATGTGTTACTACCTTTCTAAGGGCTTCAGTACATAATATTCCGTTCTTTCTCGAGTGACAGTTTGGAAGAGGGCGCCGTTTTAATTAGGGAGCAAAACACCTTGCCAATGTGGGTGAATTTCTGAAGTACTTTACCCCACAGTGCGCTTCGAAAGCGCGGTACTCGTTTAAGCTCAGGAGCAGCAAGAGTCATTTTTACATACAGGCAGCCAATTTGCCCACTGTGGCATGTAGCTGTTACCAAGTCAGCAGGCTTTGGCTATTGGTCAGGTTGGTTTTTCCAATTTCTGAATGTTACAGTGAAAATCACAATATTGATGATGATGTCGTCACGCGGTAGAGAATAGAGAGCCATGATTAACGGCTAACTTGCGAATTACAATCTGTACAAGTTTCTAAGCAACGCGTTTGTGAATCCCTCATGTGTTTAAGTGAATGATGCCTATATAGTACGCTCTAATCGAAAGCCCCTTATAACGCAGGTTTGACACGATGACATCGTCACTGAGTTACTTCACGTTTACGCTCGCCAAGTACCCGGCTGTGCAAGAAAAGGTGCGTGCAGAAATCAGAGAGGCTGTCCGCGAGCAGGTAAGAAAGAAAGCTAAGCGTTAAGCTTATGTGCTTGTTTGCGAATCATTTGCAGCGAATTGAGAGACCGTTCTAACTCTCCTGGATGTTTTCTGTTGTATGGTGCGCATGCCGGCAGGCAGATTGCGACACAGCTCTAGAGCCAGTAACGAAGGAAGTAAAACAGGGAAAGACCGCTTAATTACACACCCACAGAGCTCTCTTATTTTGGTAGTTTCTATGGTGTTGCCACTTTATGGGGCATTCCTATTGCGCTGCGCTAACAGTTACTGAGATTACGCACTGTAGGCACGAATGGGAGTGGAAAGGAAGTAACCTGTCCTATAGCGCATTCCCTTTTATAAAAGAAACTGTGCTAGAGGAAATCTTGCTCCCTTTTCGCTCCTTTCTGTTCAGAGTGTTCTAGAGAAGAAAAGCGTCGTGGATAATTGGGAAAACAAAACGATGACTATTTGCCAGCAATGACGGTAAAAAATTTATTCATAGAACACTTACACCACGCAAAATACCTGTATGGTGAGAAAGGACAGTAGCTTGGGCATGTTGGTTACTCCTTTGTGATGGAATAGCGCAAAACACCGGGACAAGAGACAGCGTTTGTCTCTTGTCCCGGTGTTTTGCGCTATTCCATCACAAATGGTGAGGAAGCCGTGAGAACTATACGCTGTCTATCTCAAAGGAATGCGACGTCGTATTTATTCGAATATAGGCAGGTCACGAATCCAGGTTTCCTACGTAAACAAAGGAGACCCATGAAAGTACAAAAAATATCGGCCGATCGATCCGTTATTTCATGAGCATCAAAAAAAAAACCGGGAGAACGCCAATCGCACCACCATATGAACTCATGTCTGATATTTCTTCACCAAAAGAACTGATTTGCTTTAGTGGAATTCAGCGTAAGATGCACCCATCGCTTCTGGTCCTCACTGCAGAGTGCGAGGCGACATGAACAAGTTAGCAAGATTTTGGTCAGTGCGCTCTTTCACTGCTATTATGAGCGCATGACGTTTGCTCAGGTCAACCTTCAGTGTTTCGGTCCATAGACGATATGCGAAACTGCTTGGCGGTCTGGCAACACCGCGCCCACAGCTTCCGGTTTCCACCTTGGTTAGGTCGAGCTCGTCGAGCTAGTGCATTGTTTTCTATGCGTACTTCCTTGATACCGGTACAGCTGTCATGAATCTTGCGAGTGGGATTTCAAAAGGCGAGCTTCAGCTGCTTGCACTGCTCATCTTTTGCCAAGTATAGCTGCTCTGAGTAAGCGCCCTCCTGCCGCGTCCTCAGCTTCGCCTGAAGTCTGGCGCTGACGATAGCGAAAATTAGCACTAGAAAGTGGATTGGAAAGTCGAACCCTCTGCCGTTGTCGTTTTAATGCGCGCATTAAAGCACCGGTTCAAGCATCGCGCATTATAATGGCTATTTTATTATCAGGTGGACGCGAATTCACCTCGCAGGGTTGCGAGCGATTATTTTGGGCTGAGTGCGCAGATGTGCTGACAAATGTTTGTGACAGTGTGACCTTTCATTCGCGCCAGTGCCAGAAGCTTCGTGCATTGCAGTATAATCACACAAGACCCTCGACCAGCTGCGTAACTCGATTCCTTTACTGTAATGTGCAATGCGCATCCGCGGTTTTCAACGTCACCGTTTCAGAGCCCGGCGCTGGTTGATTTTCGCCACATTTCGTTGAAACCGCGTCTTCCTTGAGACGCAGTTGAAGCGAGTATTGCGATGTTATCAATCGTTATAGCAAGAGGAAAGTAGGCATATATAATTCAAAATGTTGTAAGCATAGACGCAGTTTCTTTTTTTTTCAGATTTCGTACTTGCGATATTGAATCGAACTATATCCTTATTTTTCGACAAGATGCTGCGAGAAAATCCAGGAAAAAAGTTGCGCAAAGAAGAAAGCACGATCTCTGAACCTGTGCTGTGGAT
This sequence comes from Amblyomma mixtum, assembly GCF_055824585.1. Classification (NCBI taxonomy): domain Eukaryota; kingdom Metazoa; phylum Arthropoda; class Arachnida; order Ixodida; family Ixodidae; genus Amblyomma; species Amblyomma mixtum. The sequence goes on from NC_143021.1 coordinate 82,993,118, forward strand.
AACAGCACTGACAGTAGCGCGGATTCCTATTCACTGCTGCCATGAAGCGCGCGCTAGATTATATGGTTTGGTTTATGGGTTTAACGTCCCAAAGCGACTGAGGCTATCAAGGGCTCCGTAGTGAAGAGCTCCCGAAGTTTCGACCAACGGGGGTTCTTGACGTGCACTGACATCACACAGTACACGGATCTCTGTAATTTCGCATCCGTCTAAATTCGACCACCGCGGCCGGGATCCAACCCGCGCCTTTCGGGTCAGCAGCCGAGCGTTAGAAGCACTGAGCCACCGCAACAGCTTGATAAGAGAAAGATGCTGCAGCTGTAGGTGCATGCACGCACTCGATACGCTGGTCAAGCTGTGTGTGCAGGGGTGAAATTATCATGTTCGGTTGCTTCTGACACTTAATTCGCTTGCTCTCAAACGTACACAAATGGCTTTGTTGCGAAGCAAGCTGTTGAAGCTTGACAGAACGATAATAAAATCAGACGGCCTGAAGCATTTTCAGAACACTGTCGCACGTACTAACTAGCTTGGAAAGGGGTCCCTCCTTTACAATAAAGTAGCTGCATTATCCAATTTTTTTTTCATAGACTTCATCTCCGCAGATATTGAATGTAGCAATCCTCAAAAAATGAAGCATTCGAACTTCTGTTTTTATACATAGGACGCATTGCTTCACAAATACGAATAAACGCGCACAACATATATGCGGACGCGATCGCGCAACATCATAAGAAAAGAGTGTGTGGGATCTTGCAACAACCGCATGATCCAGAGAGCTTGCTAGACCTTCTAAAACTAATCGAACACGATGAAAGGACTATCAAATTGAGCAGTAATCGGCATGTGGTTCTTCGAGTGCACTTAGTTCGCCACGGAACGAGCTATCGAGGTTGGTAGACGGAGCACATTGAGGGCCCATGGCCGAGCACATTAATGATTGTGCTTCTGCGTGACTGGAATACAAGCTTGAGGAACGCAGGCGCAGGCCGGCTAAAAAAATTTCCTTCTCATTGAGCTGTTCAAGTATGCGTCTATATATATTCTCGTCCGACCAACTATGCGTTATCGGAGAGTTAATAAATGCACGCAATCTGCTGCTAATTTTGATCAAAGACAACAAAGGCTGGGTCCCTATCTTAAATAAGAGCACATCACCTAGATAGCTTTCTGAAAAATCAGCGCAGAGCTGTTCGGCCTGCTGACACACGATACCTCGATCGCATGGCATTTGATGATCGTTAACACAGAGTAAAAAAAAGCAATAGAAAAACGAAAAGTTGGGACGCTCCTAGTTCTGGCGCGCTTTGTAGTGTCTTTGCATAGTAGACAGCATAGCACAAGAGTGCATCGGCATTTTAATTTTCAGACGAAGCGCGCCCGTTTTAACAAACGCTGTGCTGCGGTTTCGTTTTATGTACCGAACCAACAAGGCCGACTTAGTTCTCGGAGCGCCGAGAGATGACGCTGTGCATTTTGTTATGCGAAGCATACTAGCCGCACAACCGAGCTCTTCCTTGCTGCGCCGCGCGCGGCCGCGTAGCTACCACTTGACCTACATCGGCGCACCACGTTGATATGACGTCACAACAGCTGTGAAAGCTGGGGCTCAACTCATGCGCTCGCTTGCGGACGCGCAGCCTCCACCGGCGGCCTAACTCCCGCTCCATCCGCTAGGGGCGCTGACGTCACAACAGCTGTGAAAGCTGGGGCTCAACTCGTGCGCTCGCTTGCGGACGCGCAGCCTCCGCCGGCGGTATGCTTCGCATCCTAGGCTTAATCATAAGCTAAGCCAGGCCATTTTATTGCTCCTAGGCAATTTTTTTATTAGGGCGTAGGGATAGGTAGAAGCGATAGTAAATGTAACAATGGCGGCTGAGCTCAACAAAATGGCCGCTGGGAGGCCCAGAAAGAAAACTACGAAAAAGAAATTTAACGCTAGGATCAGTTACGTAAACATGCAAGGGGGTAGAAAGAGAGCGAAATGGCTAGAAATAGAACAGCAGTCAAAGGACGAAGCAGTAGGTGTGTACGCTCTATGCGAGACACATCTGCGGGATCTAGAAGATCCACCTTTAATCGATGGCTATGTCTGGGAAGGGTGCAACATAACAACGGTGAAAAAGCGAGGAGGAGTAGGTATGCTGATACATCAAGGAAAAAATTGGCAAAGAATAAAATCAACTTGCAAAGAACATGTCTGGGTATCAAATACAATTGCTGGTAAAAGGACGTGCTAGGGGTGGTCTATTTAGGGACCGCGCACAAACGCCGGCAAGAAAACAAGGATCTAGTTAAGTGCCTTAATGACGATATCAAGCAGGTTGGAGACGGTGTCGATATTGTTTTGCTTGGAGACATGAACGGCCACATCGAGGATCTGGATGGATACACAGATTGTAGCGGGAAGTTAATGCTAGACTCGTGTGAGCGGCACAACCTAGTTATTGTCAACATAGAAACTAAATGTGAGGGACAAATCACGTGGGAATTCCGCATCAGGCAAACAACCATTGACTACTGTCTAATGTCGCAGGGCATCTATAGCAAACTCGCAATAATGGAAATAGACGAAGAGGGGAAGTGCAGCCTAGGAAGTGATCATAAACGTATTAATCTACAGTTGGGAGCCCTAGTGAAAACAGAAATGCAGCGAAGTCAAAAACACAACGCAAAATTAAACGATGAACAAATACCGCTAACATCAGCCGATATAGATGAAGTAATCGCGAAACGCCCCATGGAAAAGAGGGATTATAACCAGTTAGAACTGCTCATCACTACAAAAATGAAACAAGTGAAAGGAGTAAACCGATGGAGAGGAAAGAGGAAGCCACGAAGCTGGTGGAATATGGAAATTAAGGAGGCCATCGAACAACAACGGGTGGCTTTAAGAGAACACAGAGGAGCAAAGAGGGCGCAGTTATCTGAAGAGGAAATATGCGAAAAATGGGAATCTTATCGACAAAAGAAACAGCAAGTTCAGGTCCTAGTCCAGGCTAAAATGAAGCAGTCCCCTGATAAATGGCTGGCTGAAGTTCGCAAGGCAAATAAAGGGGGCCAAGAAAATTCTGGAACCATATAAGCTGGTCGGGAAAAACAAATCAAAGAACGCAGGAACAGATTATAGATGCTGAGGGAAAATGTTTAGAAGGAGACGATGCTGTGAACTACATTACGTCATTTATAGCTGCGTCTTTTAGCAACGACTATGGGGTAATCTCCCCAAGTGAGGCGGCAACACAGGACCGCACAATAGAGAACAGCTTATAAGTGACTAGCCTTAACTGGGAAAAGGCGGAAGCGAATATTCCTAGAACCACTTCCGCAGGGATAGACGAAATTCCAATTAAGCTGATTAATGAACTTGGCCCAAGAAGCAAGGAAGCGCTGATAAAAGCTTTGGAGACCGTCATAAAAAATCAGCAAATTCCGCACAGCTGGAGACAGAGTAAAATGAATTTGATTTGTGAAGAGGAAGGAGATAAGATGAAAATAAAATCCTTCAGTCCGATTACCATAACATCTGTTGTGTACAGGCTGGGAATGCAGGCGGTGAAATTAAAAATGTAGTCATGAGTGGAAGGTAATCGGATACTCGGAGAACTTCAGAAAGGGTTCAGAAGGGGTAGGCGCTTAGATGATAGCCTGTTCGTGCTTACCCAGTGCATAGAAGTAGCTAAGGCGGAAAACAGACCTCTGTATTTAGCCTTTCTGGAAATAAGCGGTGCATACTATAACGTGAACAGGGAACTCCTATGGAGCATATTAAAAGATTTAGGTGTCGGTCATGAGGTAATTTGATTTTCTACAGGAAATCTACCGAGATAATGAAGTTGAAATTGCATGGGAAGGGAAAAAAAGTACCACAACTGTTGGGGTGCACAAAGGATTAAGGCAAGGTTGTCCTCTATCACCGCTGCTGTTCATGCTTTACGTGATAAATATGAAAAGAAGGCTAGAAGAAAGTAATCTAGGTTATAATCTGTCGTACAGATTGGGCGGAAATGTAGTTGAGCAGCGACTCCCGGGTTTAATGTACGCGGACGATATTGTAGTCTTAGCAGATAGCCAGGAAGATTTACAAACTTTGGTTAATTGCTGTGGATGCGAAGGAGACGCTCTAGGATTCAGTTTTAGCGCAACTAAATCAGGTGTGATGATTTTTAACGATACAACCGATCGGGTGCTTACAATACAAGGCCACGAAATACCCAAAGTGGCCGAATACAAATACCTCGGCATATGGCTAAACGAAGGGCAGTCATACACGGAAAAGCATGAACAGGCTCTTAGGGCAAAATGACGAAGAGACACCGGGATTCTGAAACATCGGGAATTATGGGGTACAACAAATATGAAGTACTGAGAGGTATTTGGAAAGGAATAATGGTGCCGGGGCTTACTTTCGGAAATGCGGTTCTGTGCTCAAGAGCAGAAGTTCAGTCGAGATTAGACGTAAATCAGAGAACTGTTGGAAGATTAGCAATAGGTGCTCACGGCAAAACCACAAACGAGGCAGTACAAGGGGATATGAGCTGGGCATCGTTCGAAGCACGGGAAGCTAAGAGTAAAATACTATATGAAGAACGCCAGAGGAAGTTGGTCGATAACAGGTGGCGGCTAAGGTACTTAAATACTTATACAGAAAGAGCGTTGACTCACAGTGGCGGAAAAGAACTAGAAAACTAACCAATAAGTATGCCGGTCATGAGGACGGAGAAAGAAAGAGCATTAAACGACACGTTATAAACGCGGAAGTCAAAAATTGGATTAATTCAATGGAAAAGAAGCATAGTGTAGAACTATATCGACACTGGAAAATGCAAAAAAGTTCAACGAAGATGATGACACATGTGCAGTATGTGGTAGATCTGGGGAAACAATTGAACACCTCATACTCAAATTTGATGGTATCCATCCGGATGTCGGTGCAGGCACATTCACTCTCTCTGAGGCCCTAGGGTTTAAAGATAACAATGGTCATGTAAATAAATCTGCAGTGGAAGTTAGCAAAAAGCGATTGTAGGATTGGTGGGTGAAAAGCAGAGAGGTGACATGAGGTTAGAAGTGTAGGAAACCGTAGTGAAAGAAGATAGTGAATCTTAATGAGAATTAACAACACAGTTAAACAAAAATAATGTAAGAAAACCTGAGGACGGTGGCAGTTCCCACCTCCCCGTTTCAAAGGGGGCGCTCCTATCCATCCATCCATTCATCCATCCTTTCTCTAGTCGAGGAGCTGCGGCGACCGTAATGCAGGAGTTGCGCGATCGTTCAGTGCCATGTGCCGCGGCCTGTACGTGCCCTTTCTTCAGTACGGCAAGGCACAGAAGGATTGAAACTGCTGTCGGCCCCGAATAATTTTCTGTGACTTGGTGTTCTGCTTGCTGGGACTGCAAGAAAGGGTGGAACAGCAGCGACGACGCTGCGGTGCGATCCTTCCGAGCTAGTTATCGAAATGCGTTCTCTGCAGTTTTTATTTGGCTCATATCATAGTTAATGCTAATATATATATATATATATATATATATATATATATATATATATATATAAGGAAAGAGTTGAAATACACTTCTTAGAGAAACATTTATTTACCGACGGTTTCGGACGGTGGACCGTCCTTCATCAGGGTAACAACCTTACCCTGATGAAGGACAGTCCACCATCCGAAACCGTCGGTAAATAAATGTTTCTCTAAGAAGTGTACTTCAACTCTTTCCTTATGTGATCAGCAGTCGAGCAAGTTTTTTCATGTGTGTGTGTGTGTGTGCGTGTGCGTGTGCGTGCGTGCGTGCGTGCGTGCGTGCGTGTGCGTGTGCGTGCGTGCGTGCGTGCGTGCGTGCGTGCGTGTGTGTGTGTGTGTGTGTGTGTGTGTGTGTGTGTGTGTGTGTGTGTGTGTGTGTGTGTGTGTGTCTGTGTGTGTGTGTGTGTGTGTGTCTGTGTGTGTGTGTGTGTGTGTGTGTGAGATGTCGGCCGCAACGCACTTGCTCCCACATTTGGGCCAAACAGCCTACGCCTGTATTCATACATTGCTTGAGCACTGTAATGCGCCCACGCTGTGAGATGATGCCCGTCGTGCAGAGAACATGGTTGACTTCGATCAACTGGGGTTCTGTAATGTGTAAACACACCTAACGTGCGTTTCCGCATTTTGCTTGCATCAGAAATATTGCCACCGCAGCCGGGAATATAAGCCGTGCTGCGTTGCGGAACGCCTCTACCGCTATACGAACGAGCACAGGGACCGAAAGGAAACCAAGTGTGCATTTGCCACGTTTTAATGGCTAGTGTGGTGTACTTTTAGCTACGCGATGCGAAAATGGTTGGAAGAAATTCCCTGGTATTCTTCCAGCCAAGCTCATCTTTCACACCGACACCGACGATACGGAGCTGTCGTCTCCATCAAGGAAAGACTGGCGTGCACTCGCAGAAGTTAAATACGCGATTCTAAACTGGGACTGGCGGATGTAGTTGAGAATAATTGCAGTTGGCATGGTAAAGAGACTTGTTCACCTCAATAACTTTGGGCCACGAAATTCTCCTTCGAGCGGTGTAGGGTCCGGCAAATTATGCAGCTGCAAAACAGACTTTCCGCTTTAACTGAAGAAGACGACCGTAGTGTTGAAACAATGAATGATAATCTTACAGCTATCGTTACAGAGTGCGCCGCAGGAGTAGGTGGTAGGATGGTTCGACAGGATACCAACAAGCTATCTCAGGAGACTAAAGATCTGATTAAGAAACGTCAAAGCATGAGGACGTCTAACTCCACAGACAGGATAGAACTAGCAGAGCTATCTAAGTTAATAAATAAGCGCAAGGTAGCCGACATAAGAAAGTTTAACATGGAGAAAATCGAGTATGCTCTAAGGAATGGAGGTAGCCTAAAATCAGTGAGGAGAAAACTGGGCATAGGTAAAAACCAGATGCATGCGCTAAAAGACAAACAGGGCAATGTCATCAGCAATATGGATAAGATAGTTGAATTAGCCGAAGAGTTCTACACAAATCTATACAGTACCGAATGTAATCATCAAGTTACTGATGGAGGCAGTCGAGCACAGCAATGGGACATCCCGCCAGTAACGAAGGAGGAAGTAAAGAAAGCCTTAGGAGCAATGCAAAGAGGGAAAGCAGCTGGTGGAGATCAGGTAACAGCAGATTTGCTGAAGGACGGAGGAGAGATTGTGCTACAAAAACTAGCCACCCTGTATACGCAATGCCTTGTGACCTCGAGAGTACCAGAAGCTTGGAAGAACGCTAACATTATCTTAATTCATAGGAAAGGAGACGTCAAGGACTTGAAGAATTACAGACCGATCAGCTTATTGTCCGTTGCCTACAAGGTATTTACTAAGGTAATCGCTAATAGAATCAGGACAACCTTGGACTTTAGTCAACCAAATGATCAGGCATGACAGAAGCCAACAGCCACAGAAACCAGGGGGCATTGGGGATTTTTTAATTTATTTATTTAATTTGTGCTGTTGATCAATTTAGAATATTACTGAATATACTATCGCTTAAAGCTAATTGATTAGAAAAGCAGAAGAAAAAACAACCACATGCCGCCGGTGGGATCCGAACCCACGACCTCCGAATTACGCGTCCGGTGCTCTACCTTTGAGCTACGGCGACGGCTGTCAGATCTTCTGCTTTCGGGGGTATTTATGTTTACAAGTAACCTAACCTTGAGAGTGTTCATAAGCGCCACCCACGTTCATAAGCGGCGGACGTGGAACGTCCTGAGTTACCGCAGGTGTGACGTAGAACGTCATCGACGAAGAGGGAGGAAGCTGCGTGAGAACCCTCTTATGCTTCCTATGGCGTCAAGGCTGCCAGAACCGAGGCCCTCGCTAAGCAATTAAGCAAACAAGGGAACGGGGAATGAGGGGCTCGTTATAAATATGACAGAAGCCAACAGGCACAGAAACCAAGGGGCATAGGGGATTTTTTAATTTATTTATTTAATTTGTGCTGTTGATCAATTTAGAATATAACTGAATATACTATCGCTTAAAGCTAATTGATTAGAAAAGCAGAAGAAAAAACAACCACATGCCGCCGGTGGGATCCGTGGTTGTTTTTTCTTCTGCTTTTCTAATCAATTAGCTTTAAGCGATAGTATATTCAGTAATATTCTAAATTGATCAACAGCACAAATTAAATAAATAAATTAAAAAATCCCCTATGCTCCTTGGTTTCTGTGGCTGTTGGCTTCTGTCATATTTATAACGACCCCTCATTCCCCGTTCCCTTGTTTGCTTAATTGCTTAGCGAGGGCCTCGGTTCTGGCAGCCTTGACGCCATAGGAAGCATAAGAGGGTTCTCACGCAGCTTCCTCCCTCTTCGTCGATGACGTTCTACGTCACACCTGCGGTAACTCAGGACGTTCCACGTCCGCCGCTTATGAACGTTGGTGGCGCTGATGAACACTCTCAAGGTTAGGTTACTTGTAAACATAAATACCCCCGAAAGCAGAAGATCTGACAGCCGTCGCCGTAGCTCAGAGGTAGAGCACCGGACGCGTAATTCGGAGGTCGTGGGTTCGGATCCCACCGGCGGCATGTGGTTGTTTTTTCTTCTGCTTTTCTAATCAATTAGCTTTAAGCGATAGTATATTCAGTAATATTCTAAATTGATCAACAGCACAAATTAAATAAATAAATTAAAAAATCCCCTATGCCCCTTGGTTTCTGTGGCTGTTGGCTTCTGTCATATTTATAACGAGCCCCTCATTCCCCGTTCCCTTGTTTGCTTAATTGCTTAGCGAGGGCCTCGGTTCTGGCAGCCTTGACGCCATAGGAAGCATAAGAGGGTTCTCACGCAGCTTCTTCCCTCTTCGTCGATGACGTTCTACGTCACACCTGCGGTAACTCAGGACGTTCCACGTCCGCCGCTTATGAACGTGGGTGGCGCTGATGAACACTCTCAAGGTTAGGTTACTTGTAAACATAAATACCCCCGAAAGCAGATCTGACAGCCGTCGCCGTAGCTCAGAGGTAGAGCACCGGACGCGTAATTCGGAGGTCGTGGGTTCGGATCCCACCGGCGGCATGTGGTTGTTTTTTCTTCTGCTTTTCTAATCAATTAGCTTTAAGCGATAGTATATTCAGTAATATTCTAAATTGACCAACAGCACAAATTAAATAAATTAAAAAATCCCCTATGCCCCTTGGTTTCTGTGGCTGTTGGCTTCTGTCATATTTATAACGAGCCCCTCATTCCCCGTTCCCTTGTTTGCTTAAATGATCAAGCAGGCTTTCGTAAAAGATACTGGACAATAGACCACATTCACACTATCAATCAGGTGATAGAGAAATGCGCAGAATATAACCAACCCCTATATATAGCCTTCATTGATTACGAGAAAGCATTCGACTCAGTGGAAACCTCAGCTGTCATGCAGGCATTGCGGAATCAGGGTGTGGAAGAGTGCTATGTGAAAATATTGGAAGATATTTATTACGATTGCACAGCTACTATAGTTCTCCATAAAGCCAGCAATAAAATTCCAATACGGAAAGGTGTCAGGCAGGGAGACACGATCTCGCCAATGCTCTTCACTGCCTGCTTACAGGAGGTATTCTGGGGACTGGAATGGGAAGAGTTGGGGATAAGAGTTAATGGAGAATACCTGAGTAATTTGCGATTCGGTGATGACATTGTCTTGCTAAGCCACTCAGGACAAGAACTGCAAAGCATGATCAATCAGCTAGACAGGCAGAGTAGAACGGTGGGGCTAAGAATTAACATGCAGAAAACCAAAGTAATGTTCAATAGCCTTGCAAGGGAACAGCAGTTCGCAATTGGTAGCGAGGTGCTAGAAGTAGTAAGAGAATATGTCTACTTAGGGCAGGTAGTGACCGCAGATCCGGATCATGAGAGGGAAATAACTAGAAGAATAAGAATGGGGTGGAGCGCGTATGGCATGTTCTCTCAGGTCATGAATGGTAGCTTACCAATATCCATGAAGAGAAAAGTATATAACAGCTGTATCCTACCGGTACTCACCTATGGGGCAGAAACGTGGAGGCTAACAAAGAGGGTTCAGCTTAAGTTAAGAACAACGCAGCGAGCTATGGAAAGGAAAATGATAGGTGTAACGTTAAGAGATCGGAAGAGGGCGGAGTGGGTGAGGGAATAAACGCGGGTTAATGACATCCTAGTTGAAATCAAGAGGAAGAAGTGGGCTTGGGCAGGGCATGTAATGCGAAGGCAAGATAACCGCTGGTCCTTAAGGGTAACGGAGTGGATTCCAAGAGAAAGCAAACGTAGCAGGGGACGGCAGAAAGTTAGTTGGGCGGATGAGATTAAGAAGTTTGCGGGGATACAGTGGCGGCAACTAGCAAAGGACAGGGTTAATTGGAGAGACATGGGAGAGGCCTTTGCCCTGCAGTATGTGTAGTCAGGCTGATGATGATGATGATAATGAAATTTCTTATAAATGCTACTGGAATGTCTTATCATGCTTTCCGGCAAAAAAATGTACAGCGGGTGGGAAGTGACCACGAGATCGCCGAGCGGAGGTAATTGCTCTGCCGTCATGACATGTGTAGGGAACGCTGACCACCTAGAATGTTAAGTACCGGGACCAGTACACAAGAGAACGAACCTTAGCACCATGAATGCCGATGAAGACAGAGCTTCCATTTATGTGAGGAGGCACCTCCAAGTTTCATGGTGGAAGAAGGCCATGTTCCTTGATCAGCTGACACGCATGATGTACTCCAGCTACATGTGCACAGTTTCTTTTTAGGGCTCCATGATCGATCGGAGTCTTTTGGTTTCTCACAGGCCATCGTAGGGGGCAGTGCGGCAGCAGTAGGTGCGGACCGCTTGCTTGCCTCCTTGGCACACGAGGCTGCAGACTGCAGGTCGTTTTCTAGGAGGCTTTCTTGAACCAGCCTGCTTTATCAGACATTTGGGACATCCGGGAGAAATACTCAGCAGAGCATTCGCCTACAGCACCGGTTTCTTGGGTGCATTTAAAAGTGCCTTGCCATTGAACTTGGCGTAGTACGATTTTATATCGTATGCTCGGGAAAGTGCTTCGCGCAGACGTGGGCGCTCGGTTTCAATATCATGTCTGCTCTAGGGATCGCCTGGCGTCAAAGTTCTAGGCGAGCAGGCTCCGACGCAGCTTTAAAAAGTGACACATTGTTCCGGACAACTCTGGTAGCTTGATCTGCAGCTGGTGGTACGAAGCATAATAGCGTCTAGTCGGCTTCTGGACCCAGCTGGACCCCTCAGGTGTGCCACAGCAACAACCAACAGATCCCAGCCACTATGTACGTAGGCCGTGACCACCATCCACGGTGTCGGCCCACGCCACCACGTGCGTTTGCACAACGATCTCTGCGGCTGGTCCCAAACCGCGACACAGAAAGCTAGTTCTAGCAAACTTTGTTCCTGCAGGTTGCCTGTCTCAACGTGGAAGCCGAGAAAATAACTCCCACATCTTGTGATGCACTCTGGCAGCGCGAAGCACCGACAAACACAGCCTAAAACGCCACCGAAAGCCGCGCAAACCGCGCTCAGCCGCGTCCGCCGCTCTACAAGCAAATGGCCACTACGGTGCCTCAGTGGCCAGCGCCGCTTTCAGGGTGAGGACACCGCTCTCGACGGAGTTATGTTGGGTCCCACTCTCCCATTCGGTTACATAGGGCACATGCGTCGGCGAGCTGTTTCGGACAGAAAACTTCCTCTACCGCGTGAAATTCCACAAATATGATGTCCTCCCAAGACAGGGTGGTACCATAGATTGTTGAAAAAGTGAATCAAAGTTAGTTACGCCAAATTATATCTTCGTTCGAAGCTAATGTCCCGAGAAACTCGGCGTCTTGTGATCAATCGTTACATTGATCACAAGACAGGCGATGCATAATCCAGTGGAATCTGCTGACCCGGATGCTTTGCATTTCGTTACTTTTCAAGCAAATAGGACGACTTATTTCGAGCTACATTTCCATATCTGCCAAAGTCTGCCATTCAAGTAGCCTCTCGTTCGCCGCGAAGTCAAGTGCAAGAAGTTAACGAGGATGAAACGTTAAAGCAAAGTAGTCGCGACTACGCGACGCCAACAAAAGGAGCCTTCTTTTCTTCACTACAAAGAAAAATCGCTCCTTTGGTTGACATCACGCAGCCACATGAGTAGAATTCGTCACACGTGTTTCTGGGCGGGCATTTTCAAGAGTTTACGTTTCATTTTTGTCTCCCTTGATGACAGCTGCGGGGATGGTAGCTTGTCTGTCCTGCCGACTCGTCCGTGTCTTCGTGCGCGCTTTACGTCAAACGCGGTTTTCCAACAAGCCCAGACCCATACCCTAATGAGAGATCAATTGTCTTCAGAAGGGTTGAAATGCGGGCCAGTTGGTACATTGTAAACGAAGAAAAAACCAGTCACACAAGACGACGGACAAGAAGAGTGTACACACCACAACGACTGGTGTGTACACTCTTCTTGTCCGTCGTCTTGTGTGACTGGTTTTTTCTTCGTTTATCAATTGTCTTGCCCGACTACTTCCACTCAAGCCTTCTAAGGCTTTGGCAGGCGCCCATTGGTACTGGAAAGAGCAAATAAACAAATTTTGTTATTATTATTATTATTATTACTGAGTAAGGCGACAAGCCAGCGTCTTTTGAAAGCTGGAGCAGACAGTTCCGCTGAAGCGAGCAAGGCGGCCCGTGTTGCTCTGACACCCCTTTGTTAGTTTAGCTTGGCAGGGATAATGAGATTCAAACTAAGTGGTTATAAGAGCCTGATTTTGTGAGGTTACTTTGGTAATGGGTCGCTTTTGACAATTTTTTCTTGATGTTTTGAAATGAAAAAATGAATGTGCCAGTTAAATTTGTCCTCAAACAAAGCTACTTACCAACTACGAATCAGCAAAACGTCGTCTCATCGTATCATCAATCTACATGTAGTCAACACCGTTCAGAGAAAAACTCAACCGCCTGCGTGATTCTTTTGTGGAACAAGCAGTTGAGAAAGTATCACCAATAGGTTTCAGATATGTCAAAGCTGTACACCTCAGAGCAGTGTGGCGATTGACCGTTTGGAAGAGAAATTTGCCATTACTGCGTCAAATTTTCCACATGTGGTCCAGTAATAATACGAAGGGATCCCAAAGAATGTTGAAAAAGTGGGTGTTAACTACGCAGAAATAGTTGTATTTGGCAGGTCATTCTCCGCGCTTCTGGCATACCCGGGAAAATAAGGGCCCTGTGAACAGCCCTTACGTACGAACAACAAATGTAGCATAATTCTACTGAATTCGGCGACCATGGCACTAAAATTACAATCACGAAATAACGCCAAATAACTGCTGTCCTTTTTCAGTGCAGCCAGTAGTTACTACGGCACATAGCAATCCATGATTGCTTTTCGATTGCCGTGTGAATAGAGCGGCTGCACCATGCGTAATACGCTCTGAAAAGTGCCAGAATATTATTGCTACGAGCGAAACAAGTATCTACTGCATATTTCCAGTTGAGTCGCATTATTTCAGTCGCCACGCAACCGCATACAAACCACGTCATGCGCATAGCGCATTGTACGCGTCCGGCGCGTGGGACCCAACATGCCGCTGCGAGGGGGAACGGCGGTGGTGGGTGGTACAAAGGGTGTCCTCACCTTGAGAGTGGAGGCGCGCGGACATCAAGGCACCCTAATGGCCACTAGTCCGCAGCGACCCCGCACCGCTGCGGTCGGTTCATGCACTAGAGGGAGAACGTGGTCTGTGCGCGCTCTGCGCCGCGGCGGGCGGACAGTGTCAGTAGCTGAGATATTCTTACACGGTGGCCTCGACGCAGCTTTACTTTCGGGCAATATGGCAGCGCCCGTCGATTCGGGGCTGCTCGCTTCACCACCGACTTCCCGCTGCCGCTGTGTCTCATCTTCACGGCAAACGAAAGGTGCACGAAGCTTTCCCTTTGCCAGAACATGCGCGCACCACCAGATTTTAGCGACAAAGCTCTCCAAATTTGCAGATTACTTGTGTGTACGCTTCGTTTCACATCAGAAGGTGCGGAAGGTTCAAATAGTTGAGCCGCCGCGGTGGCTAAGTGGTTATGGCGCTCGGCTGCTGACCCGAGAGACGCGGGTTCGATCCCGGCCGCGTCGGTCGAATTTCGATGGAGGCGAAATTCCAGAGGCCCGTATAGTGTGCGATATCAGTACACGTAAAAGAACCCTAGGTGGTCGAAATTTCCGGAGCCCTTTACTACGGCGTTCCTCATAGCCTCAGTCGCTTGGGGATGTTTAACCCCCATAAACCAAACCATGAAACAGTTGGTCTCCACTTCAAAAATGTTAGCGATTTTGGTTCAGAAAGGGGTCACAAAGAATTGTAATTATGTTCACACTCTGTTTTCTTATTTGTACAGTAATTTTTATTCGCGCGGACGTAAACAAAACTGAAAATAATTTCATTCAACCCAGTGACATTTAATGTACTGGTGTTCGGTTATAGTAAGTAATGAAGAGTTTTATCCGTTGTCTTGGCGAATTGAAGAAAAATTCAGTCAGTAAGCAGATTACAAAGTAAAAAAAAAAGAAGTTGCGTTTCACAAGAGTAATACTTACTAAAGCCATGTTGAACAAAGGGACAAAAAGAGCTCGAGAAAGCTGGGAAGGTTTGGTTTTGTGAAACGTTCTAAAAGCTTTGAAGGAATGAAGGTTAATGAGCTCGGTCTGTAATAAGTAGGAATTGTGCGTTGTCTGATTTATAGAAAACTCCGTTCCCCACTTTCCGGTCATACGGAAATGTGGAACACTAGTCAACGAGACACTCTGCAGCAAATTGCTGTCATATCTGCTCTATCGCCAGTGGGCACGGAAGGAGATATCCGCTATTATTCTCCGTTCAATACTTAGCATTCGGCGCTGCCTGTGCTAGCATACCTGTATTACCAAAACCTATCTCGCCATCTATGCAAACTCAATAGCCTCTAGAAACTTAGGCACCGCCTTGATGAAGCGAGTATCCTTTGTTGCCGCAATCTGCAGGCACCGCACTTTGCGATGTCTGGCATGTTTTCCATGCGTCACCACGTTTTCGTTTATTAGGGCTCCGGCAAGTACAAGCGCCGTGGCGTGGCATGCTGTTGCCTGAACACTACCTGCGCTGCTTCCGTAGCGTTAATTGGTGAAGCTGAGTGTGACTGTAGCCAGTGTAGTTTCTCCTTGCGATCTGCTCGCGTGGCAGCGCATTGATGTTTTCTAGGGCGCCGCCTTCTTAGGCGGGGCACTCTGTAGAATAATTACTTTGTCGTCCAGGGCACGCTAGATTACGAGACTGTGATGAAGAGGCTGAATTACCTGGAACAAGTCATGAACGAGACATTACGTCTGCACCCTCCGGGTCTCACGTGAGTGTGCCAGTTGCTTCCCAGCATGCACTGAGTGTGCGATCTACCTTTTCTTATCCCGCTTCATCCCCTTTTCTCAGGAAAGTGTTCGCCACCCGCGGTTCCTTATCGCACTCAGGTGAGGGAATGGTAGCGCGGGGTGGCCACCAGACAAATATTGAGTGTCTTCGGAGCGGAGCCCTGTTGAGTAGATTGGCACTTGTAGTGGCCGTTTCCCACATTTAGCCGTTGTGTCTCTGAAGCCTGTTTTGCGGCGGGCTGCCCACCGGGTTGTGGGTAAAGCACGGGGGATTACTGAAAGAAACCGGGACGACGGGAGCGGCGGCGAAAACAGTCCCAGGTCGGCTACATCGAGCAAAACCACCCGCGGCGATATCAATTCCGCTGAAGCGCATCATCATCTCTGTCGCTGACGCGAATGTGGGTCTTGTTTACCATCGTCCCCGGGGAAAAGAGGATCCATTCGGGTGAGTGAAAGCGACTGTAAGATAGCTGGGTCGTAGTATGGCTTGAGTTGCTGTACAAGAACTGTCTCGCGACCGCGGCGGCGGAGATCGGGAGACAGTGTGAGTGGTTCGACAACACACTTTGCAGGAAATGCGCGCTCTGAAACGCGGCAGCGGTCCAGATACTTTTGCCTAGAAATTTCCAGGACAGTCTAGGAGTATTGGACAGTATCCAGAGCCACACAAGGGCACCAGAAGAGAAGTGCTGTTTGCTGGGATCGTTGTAGGAGCGGCATTTCTGGCGACACTGCATGTCAATCTTAAGTGAGCGGCCAATTTGGCGACAGTGTTCTGCGTGCTGGGCGGCTTCAGAAACAGGGCCATATTCAGAGACTTCAAGGTTGTAAGAAAGAATGGTATCTATTTTAGCAGACGGCTGACGGTCATAAAGGATAAAATGGAGAGAATCCGGTAGTGGGCTGAGTGTCGGTATTGCAAGCGTAAGTTACATAAGGAAGCACAAGAACTAAATTCAAGTGGTTCGAAGCGAAGTACATAAAGAGCATGTGATTCTTTAGGGTGGAAATTTGGGCAAGTCGGTACTGATCCATACCATGAGAGTAGCGCAAAACCAGTACGACGGACAAAAGGAGAAAGAACACACACCAACAACACAGGCGCTAACTTCCGACTGATGAAGAAAGCCAAAACAAACCAAGTGAACGAAACCTCAGCAAAAGTAGCGCATGCGCTGACCTAGCAAAAAAAATAAATTGAAAAAAGATGCCACAAAAAATTAGAGATCACGAATGTTCTGAACCCAAGAAGGCCAGCTCTCGTTTAGACAACGAAATGGACGGTGTGCTAACACAGTTATCTTGTAAGGCAGCTTCCACAATTTCGCGAGTTTCCTTGGCAGCGACTGCGCATTTATCCAAAAAAGGCACGCACTTGCAATCTTCGCAATACAAATCTATATTGCTGCCGGTATATGTATTCATGTTGTTATTTTGCTCCCGAAGCCTGTCGTTCAGGCACCGACCAGATTGAACAATATACTGCCTGCCACAAGAGGGCGCGATATTGTACACAATGCCCTCAGTACATTTAACAAATCTTTTCCTGTGGCGGATGGTACACTGCTGCTTTTGGGAGCGATGTGCGGAGGGCAGGGATTTTTTGCATAACACACTGAGTTTGTCAGGAGCTGAAAACATCACGCGAACGTTTGCCTTTTTTCCTATTTTCTTGAGATTGTGCGCGAAACAATGGATGCAATGAATGACAGCCACCTTGCTCTTCGTTTCTTCTGCGGTGTCATGTTTTTTTTCGGAGTTTCTTTTTCCGGAGGTTTTCGGCGACTGAACCCACGAAATCCTTAGGGTACCCTGCTTCGAGGAACCTCGCGATTTGTTCATAAAAGCTAGATGTGCATTGGTGGGGCAATGACTTTTCAAAGGCGTTTTCCATGCAGAGGTCAATAATGCCTCGTTTCACGAGTTTAGAAGTATACGGTAGAAGCGCTTTGTTGGCGCGAGGTGAATAGCACCAGCAAACGTGGTTGTCCTTGAATTCAAGCCGAATATCAATAAATCTTATCTCTGAGTCAGTAGGTATTTCGCTAGTCAATAGTATCGGGTGAAAACACCCTTGTACAATGGTCAAAATGTCTTAAGTAACGGCCTCGAGGTTCGATGGTGTACAGTTAAAACAAGGAAAAGAAAATCATCCACAAATCTGAAGATTATAACCACGCAAGAGTCTGCAAGTCGCTCTTGGAGGACCCTGTCGGTGTGAGCAAGGTACAGGTTACTAAGTGCGGGGGCCAGGCAGGACCCAATGCATATTCCCTGTTTTTGAATGAACGGAGCGTCTTGCCAATTTATGTATGTGGAGTGCAAATAAAACAACAGCAATTCTAAAAAACTATCAACAGACAGCCCTCATTCATAAATTGGCTAGACGCTCCGTACATTCAAAAACAGGGAATATGCTTTGGGTCCTGTATGGCCCCCGCACTTAGTAACCAATACCTTGCTCACCTTGACACGATCCTCCAAGAGTGACTTGCAAACTCTTGTGTGGTTAGAATCTTCAGATTTGTGGATGATTTTCTTTTCCTCGTTAACTGCCCACTATCGAACCTCGAGGCCGTTACTTCAGAAGTTTTACCATTCTACAAGGGCGTTTTCACCCGCTGCGAAATGCCTACTGACTCAGAGATAAGATTTCTTGATATTCGGCTTGAATTCATGGACAACCACGTTTGCTGGTGCTATTCATCTCGCGCCAACAAACCGCTTCTACCGTATACATCAGCTCATTCTAAACTCGTGAAACGAGGCATTATTGACCTCTGCATGGAAAACACCTTTGAAAAGTCATGCCCCCACCAATGCACATATAGCTTTCATGAAAAACTCGCAAGGTTCCTCGAAGCAGGGTACCCTAAAGATTTCGTGGGTTCAGTCGCCGAAAACCTCCGGAAAAAGAAACTCCGGAAAAAACATGACACCACAGAAGAAACGAAGAGCAAGGTGGCTGTCATTCATTGCATCCATTGTATCGCTCACAATCTCAAGAAATAGGCAAATAGGCAAACGTTCGCGTGGTGTTTTCAGCTCCAGAGAAACTCAGTGTATTATGCAAAAGATCCCTGCCCTCCGCACATAGCTCCCGAAAGAAGCAGTGTACCATCCTACTAATCTCGAGTCCAGACGTTGCATCTTTCGGCTCTGCCTCTTGTTTCAGTTTCAGCTATCCTGCCAGCTCATCGCTTATCAAGCCGGACCAACCATCCCAAAACAGTCTACCCTCCCCCAGCACAGACTACAGCTCATCTTCGCTCATTCTTCGTGCAAACTGCTCGGGACTGGAACGGCCTGCCATTCGACTCCGTTCACCACTCCGATCCACTGCACTTCAAGGCTGCCATCCAATCTTCCATTAGTGACACATTCAGCCCATCCCTCATGTAATACCCCATTCCTGGGGCATTTGAGGTATTGATAATAAATAAATAAATAAATAAATAAATAAAAATGTACTGAGGGTATTGTGTGCAATATCCCGCTCTCTTGTGGCAAGCAGTATATTGGACAATCTGGTAGGTGCCTGAACGATAGGCTTCGGGACCACAATAACAACATGAAGACATATACCGGCAGCAATCTAGCTTTGCATTGCAAAGATTGCAAGTGCGTGCCTTTTTTGGATAAATGCTCAGTCGTTGCCAAGAGTAGAGATAAGCTAACTCACGAAATTGTGGAAGCTGCACACATTGCTGCCTTACAAGATAACTGAGTTAGTACACCGCCCATTTCCTTGTTCAAACGAGAGCTGGCCTTTCTGGGTTCAAAATATCCGTGATCTCCCATTTTTTATCGCATCTTTTTTCGATTTATTTTTTTCTCTTAGGTCAGCGCATGCACTAGTTTTGCTCAGGTTCCGTTCGCTTGGATGGTTTTGGCTTTCTTCGTCAGTCGGAAGTTAGCGCCTGTGTGGTAGGTGTGTGTTCTGTCCCCTCTTGTCCGTCGTCCCTCTTTTGCGCTACTCTTATGGTATAGAGAGCATGTCCCCGAGGGTGCCGTTAAATTGCTCTGTGTGATCACTGGACTGCGGATGATAGGTGGAGGCGGTGCGATGGATTTAGTTGCACTGGGTGAGCAGGGCTTTGACAACATCTGACAGAAAGACGCGGCCTCTGTCATTAAGCAGTTCACGAGGTGTAGCGAGAGGCGACATCCGCCGCTGTGGCAGCCTCAAGGGCTGCGGTTTCTACATACTTGTCACATCATCGGCCGCAAGCATAGCTCATCGATTGCCGGCTGCCATGTACAGAATGAGACCGCAGAATACAATGCCGATGCGGTGGAAAGGCGTGGTGGGAAAGGGAGCGGGTGCAACTCTCAAGCTGAACGATGAAAAGTCTTGCGATAGCAACAGGCGTGGCATGAGAGCGTGTAGTTGAGGACGGAAGTGTACATTCCTTGCCAGTAGTATAAGGCTGTCGGATTCGGGGGTGCGTCTTGAAAACTCTCGAGTGACTGTATTGTGAGCGAGCGTGGAATAGGCATATACATATATGCGTGCGAAAGTGACGAGGAATAATGAGCAACCACTTGCGGTTGTCTGAGCTGTTGCGGCAATAGAAGAGGTGATCACGAATTGTGAAGTGGGAAACATGATGGCGCAGAGCGCATGGCTGAGAAGCAGCCGATAGATTGGAGAGAAGGTCGAGAAGAGAAGCGAATCAGGTGTTTGTACTTTGCGCTGAGAGCATGTCGCTGATGTGAAGTGCCGACGGTGAGGCGTCAGAGGTGCACTGGCTGGCAATCTCAGCTGGAAATGGGCAGCGTTCACTAAGGTGGGGGTCACAGAGGCTCTTTTGGGGCGATCGGCGGCTGCCATGAGCAACTGTCAGTTCTCGGAACGTAAATCGAGGGGTGAGGAGTTCTTCCCCTATCCCACAGTCGAGATCAATGTCTATGCGCAGGAGCGATTAGACGTCCTTGTGCGAGATCTATTAAGGCGGCGATAATCCACACAGAAGCGCATGCAGCCATCCTTCGTTTTGACAAGCACAACAGGGGATAAGCAAGGGCTGCTTGCGCGGTGAATCACACCGGTCTGAAACATTTCGTCCACATGCTCTGCAGAAATCTGGCGCTCGGTTCCAGGCACACGGCAGGAGCTCCGCCGCAATGATGCGTAGGCACCAGCGTTGATGCGATGGGTGACAGTTGCAGTTTGGCCCGAGGAGCTTTGGTGAGAATTGAAAGAGCGGAACTGATGAAGTAGGGTTAGAAGCTATGTCTGTTGCTGCAGAGCAAAATCAGCATCGATTAAGCTAAGGAACACATCGGTAGAAGAGGGATCGGGCGCACTAGAGTGAAGTGCGGCGCATCGCCAGCGTCCTCGCGGATGAGCAGGGGCGTCATGGATTGGCCGAGGCATTCACCAATGCGCAAAGCGGCAAGTGAGGAGAACAAGTTAGGCATCAACTGTACCGAGAGGCCAGCGGACACAGTCAGTTCTGCGTACGGCAATTGAAGACACTTGCGGTGCGGTGTGAAGACGACAGTATCGTCGTTAAGAGGGCCTCCAGAGAGGTCTACAAAGAGGGAAGAGCACAAGGAAAGGTCGATGGTTTCGGCGGCAAAGGTTTTACGCTAGAAACAGAAGAAGCAGCGTCCGGCAAAGCATTGGGAAGAGCAGCGAACTCTACTTCAGCTTGATCACAGTGGATGAGAGTGTCATGACGCAACAGAAAATCCAAGCCAAGAATAATATCATGACCACAGGAAGGCAGCAAGACGAACTCTGTCGTATAGAGGACGTTCAGAATCACGACTCGAGCTGTACACGCTGCGGACGGCTTGATGTATTGAGCGCTGGTGGTGCGCAGCGCGTGTACAGCAATTAGCGCCTTTACTTTCCTTAAGTAGCGACAAAGCTTACAGAATCCCTTACAGAAACCGCCCATTACAGAAACCGCGGCACCAGTGTGGACAAGCGTCATGAAAGAAACGCCCCTAAACAGAAACTTGGGAAAGGTCCGCAAGCGATAGATAAGGCCTTTGGAAGTTTGACGGAGTTCTCGCCTAAGGAACGCCGGCACGTAGTTTTCCTCTTGAGTAGCACTGGGGCGACGTCGAGGCGAGCGTGTGTGGCGGCTAGATAGGGCCGAATGGTCAGGGGGAAAATGACGACTTGGCGGAGGCTCAGCAGGCGCGGAGTACCAATTCGTTGGAGGCCAGTACCCAGGAGTTTGTGGAGGTTGTGAAAGATGATACACATTTATTAGTTGCGGTTGATGAGCCGGTGGAGCGGGCTGTCGACACTGCTGGCCAGACCCTTTGCCAAATGTGTTCTATCCTTCGAAAGCAAGGTCACGCTCCAAGCAAACTCTTCGTCCTCAAAGCCGCTATCGATGCCAGCGCCGCTACAAACTAATGCTAAGACGGAGACAAAGACGGCAATGCCGCTTAAATAGGCCAGGCATCGGTGGTGCACCAGGGATTGCTGACTCGTGGAGCCAGTCGAGGATAATATCCCGGCACTCGCACAGGTACTCGAGGCGAAGGTAAGGCAGGCGCCCTAAGTCTGGCGACGACGTCCACGTATGTCTGGGTGTGTGGAACAGCCTGAGCAACCTGCTCTCAATAGTATGTCGAAGAGCCGGAACCAAATATGGTGGCGGCTCTTGAGGACACAGCAGAAGCGAGAGCGCGGCAGTTCTCCGCGAACAACGTCTTTTATCTAGTCTAGCAGTGAGGCAGTGTCACCTGGAGGCGTCAGCCCATCAAGCGGCTCAACCTGCCTCAGGCGCTGCGTAGTAAGGATCCTTTGCTTGCGCACTTCTTCGAAGCTCTGGCAGAGGGTGACGACTTCAGCAACGGTGCGCCAGTCGCACGCTGACAGTATCATAAAAGCGCCGTAAATGCCCTTCAAGATAGTTTTTGTCTTGTTAGCTTCCTACATGTGTACGTTTACACGCTTGCATAAGTCTAGGAGATCATCGACGTAACTTGTAAAGCTTTCACCGACGTGCTTCCACCGTTGGGCGGGGAATTTCCTCATAACCGGACGACCAAACATTTCTGCGAAGTTCGTCTTAAAGGCAGACCAAGTACGGATGTCCACGTCGTGGTTCGGATACCACATGCCAGCCACGCCGGTGAGATAAAAAGTGACGTTATTGAGTTTTGTATCAACGCACCATTTCCTGTAGAGGTTCACCCATTCGTAATATGTGTGCCAATCGTTGATATCATGCTTACTCTTCCCGCTGAAGATGGCCAGGTCCCACTGGCGAAAGGAGTCGGCACAGGTCGGCACAGGCTGGGCCCACTTGCACGGTTCGATGTGGAACGCATTCAGGCATCGCAGGTGTCGATGGAGTACAGCTCCGGAGTTCTAGGACTTTTACCTAGCACTCCCACTGGATGTAACACGGGGGTTAATTCAAAAACCGGGAAGTACGGGAGCGGCGGGAGCATATATACGAGGTCTGTTAGAAAAGTATCCGACCTTTGGCCGAAGAAAAAAAACTGGCATAACTGGAGCGTTAGAAACCTCATAACCTTCAAAGTAGTCTTCTTGGGGCTCCATATACATCTCCCAGCGGTGCTGCCATTGTTGTAAATATTCCGAAAAGGCCCTTTTCGGAATGTAATTTATCTCTGCTGTCGTTGCAGCCATAATGTCCTTTCTTTTCTGAAATCGCGCTCCTTCCAATGGCCTCTTGATTTTAGGAAACAGCCAGAAGTCGTAGGGGGACATATCAGGAGAGTAAGGAGCCTGTTGAACTACAGGATGCTGGTTTTTCGCCAGAAAAGTCTGAATCAAATGCGAGGAATGTGCAGGAGCAATGCCGCTAGGGATGCGCCAATTTCTTGTTGACCTCAATTCCGGTCTCTTGCGCCGCGCAGCACCACGTAGGCGATGGAGGACATCCCTGTAGTACTCTTTAGTCATTCTTTGACCCTGTGGGGTGTGTACTCGTGGTGTGCCACACAGAGGGAGTCAAAAAAGCAGTCAGCATCACTTTGACATTGCTGCGCACTTGGCGGGCCTTCTTTGGTCTTGGTGACGTGGAATGCGTCCTCTGTGACGACTGGGATTTGGTTTCCGGGTCGTACCCGTACACCCAAGACTCGTCACTAGTGATTACGGCGTCGGTGAAGTCAGGGTAACTGTTTGTGGAATCCAGCATCTCCTGTGAGACTTCAACACGAAGCTGCTTTTTCTCCACCGTCAGCAGCTTCGGCACGAATTTCGCCGCATCTCTCTCCATGGCCAAATCTTCGGTGATAATGGAATGTGCAGAAAAATTGCTGATGCCCACTTCTCCCGCAATTTCTCGGATAGTCACACAACAGTCCCGCATCACCACAGCGTTCACTTCGGAAATTACCCGGTCATTACAGCATGTTGATAGCCGACCGGAGCGTGGCTCTCTATCCACGGATGTGCGGCCGTCTTTAAACCAGTTGCACCACAGCTTAATCTGTGTGCTGCTCATAGCATCATCACTGAAAGCCGTCTGAACATTTCGAATGGTTTCCACTTGGCTATCGCCAAGTTTCTGGCAAAATTTGAGGTAGTAGCGCTGCTCCTCTCGCTCCGCCATTTTCCTTGCAACAAAAAAAAACGACGAGAGCACTGCGCACTGCCTCAAACGCAGCTTCCCAGCGACTGACGCTATCGGCAGGCGGGAAAAAATTCGTGCATGCGCACGAGGGTTCAAGGTCGGCTGCTGTAAGCGCACTTGTTTCATATCCATCAGGTGTTCGCAAAAAAAAATAAAGTCGGATACTTTTCTAACAGACCTCATATATATATATATATATATATATATATATATATATATATATATATATATATATATATATATATATATATATATATATATATATATATATATATATAGGTACAGTATTACGACAAACGCGACTGTTCTTTTAACGTTTATTTTGCCAACAGTTTCGGGAATGGTATTCCCTTCGTCAGGGCAGGCTTACAATGAATCCGTTTCGTCAATATAAGGACACAGAACAAGCGAGGAGGTATAATCTCCGCCCTCTAAACAAACTTGAGAATGAGGGCAGGGGACCGTATATAGCAGCACGACAAGTCTCACACGGGCCGCGGCTGAACAACAACCAGAAAAACAAACGGGGAGGTGGAAATGGTAAAGTAGTAGCAAAGAACGAGCCTGAACAGCACAGCGATAGAAGGGGAAAAAGAGCGTTAAACCCGGCTCTCGGCGCGCACGGAAGCCGCTACCCCCCCTCCCCCCCAAATACGCGCACACCCCCGCAAGACGCCGCCGGGTCCGAGCGGCGGCCCGTATCAGGTATCCTGAGAAGCTTGCAAGGGACGCGTTCGAGAGACGGCCAACACTTACTTGTTAACCACTGCAACGGCAACTTGCGACTGTGCCCTCTGCGTATTTTTGCTTCATTTCGTCGCTTTGCTCTCCTGTCGGGCTTTTCTACCCGACAATCTGGCGCCCCTTTTCCCATAAATATACTAGGCTGTCCAAACCCGTGTCCCGCAGTGAGCTTCCCGTGAAAAAACAGCGTCCGTCGGGTAAAATACTGAGCTAGCCCGAGCCCGTAATGGGAAGGCAAAGATGAATTTGGGGGAACAAAACAAAAGAAGGGAAGAGCAGAAAAACATTTAGCTCTCAAAATGTTTAAAAAAAAATGTAACACAAAAAATGTTAACGCACACACAGGAAGAGAAAAAGAAAAACTACTGATTAAATTTGGCGCCAAACAAGTATGGCATGGTGAGAGCACTTTGATAAAGTTTGGCGCAGTGCATGTGGTTCCGAGATTTGCATGCACGCGCAGGTTAAATCATTCTGAGATTATCGAGTAGAGTCCATGTTGGTGTAAGTAAATAACAAATGACAAGGAATATGTAGAAAAATGAAAATGCAAATGGCATGGAGAATATAAAATTGAGCAGAAGTTATACAAAACTTAACAAATTAAAAATAATAATAATACATGTGTGCGGAAAACGCGAAAGGTCTGCGGCCCGCGGAGCTGCCGCGTGGTCCCAATGGTCTAGGTGATAGATCAAAGGTGTCTATTTGGGATGGAACGTGAATGTTGGCAGGAGGTTGGACAAAAAAGTACTCAGAAAATAAACTGCTTGATTGCCTGCCCTTTCAAAGTGTGTCTGCAGTTGTCAAGAAAAAACAAGTTCCGGCGTATTCTTAATAACGCTGTCCAAGGCCTATGACCGGCGGAATTTCCTACGTTGGCTCCTTTAAGCAGGGAAGTCTCCCGGGAGTAGCGTTCATGCCATGAGAGAACGTGCCGAATTTATGGATGAAGTACGATTCCCTTTGTTCCCTGTAATATGTGTTAGGGAACCCAGACTGGAGAAGGATTACACGGATGTTTTCAAAACTGTGCAGGGGCAGACGCAGGTGTCTGGAAAGGGGCAAGTTGGGCAGGGATGACACATGCGCTTTGTGGTTGTTGAAGCGGAAACGAAATGTTGTCTTGGTCTGACCAATGTACTCCTCCCCACACACTTCGCATTGAAGTTTGTAGATAGCATTGCTCGAATCGCAGTCGAGGTCTTCATTTATGTGAAACGTAAAGCCATCGGACTTGGATTTTGCCAGTTTGGTGTCGGAAATGTGCGGACACACCTTGCAACGGGGTTTTCTGCATGGGTGGCATCCACCTCGGGCAGCGGTCTTCTTTGTTTTTGCGTTGACAAGTCTCAAGTTCTTGTCCCTGCGGTACACCACTCGGGGTGGTTCCTTGAATATTAGTGACAGCCTATTACTCTGTCTGATTATATTAAAATGACGGCTTAGTATGTTGTTTACCCTGGGAGCAGTTGCGGAGTAAGTAAGGATTAGGTTTGTTTTGCTGCCTTTTTTCACCTTGTTCTCTGCCAAGATGGAAGAACGGTCTAGGCTGCGAACGCGTTCAATCGCGTCTTCGACTATTTCCCCCGGGTATTTTTCTCGTGACAAAGCGTCCTTGAGAGTCCCCGTATGCTGGTCAAATTCCTCTGTTGTAGAACATATTCTTCGGTATCTGTGAGCCTGAGAATATGGAATACTTGTTTTGCAGTGCTTCGGGTGGCTACTGTGAAAATGGAGATACTGCTGCCTATCCGTTGGTTTTCTGTATAGGGTAGTCGAAAGGCAGTTGCCGTCTACCGATATTTCCACGTCGAGAAAGTTAATCTTTGAGTCGGAGATACAGTGGGTAAACCTAATGGAGGTATGCAGGGTATTAAAGTCCGCAATGAAGTCCAGCAGGCTCGCTTCATCATGTTCCCATACAAGAAAGATGTCGTCTAGGAAACGCTTATAGAAAAGTGGTTTTTTTGGCTGTTCCTCAAGGAAGGGAATTTCTAATGACGCCATAAAGATGCTGACATAGCTAGGGGCCATTTTTGTGCCCATCGCTGTACCGCTTGTTTGGAGGTAGTGCTCGCCATCAAATTCAAAATTGTTGGAATTTAGGACCAGTTCAAGAAGGACAGAAAGGGTTCCACTGTCCAAATCAACCAAAGAGTTGGAGCTTTCGAATGCTGCCAGCGTTGCTGCTATGCCGTCTGCGTGTGGAATATTTGTATACAGGGAGCAAACATCCATGGTCGCCAGAAGGCCTCCTGTGGGGATGGTCAAGTTTGAAATCTCCCGAAGGAAATGGCTTGTGTCTTTGATTTACGAGGGAAAACGGGGAGGGATGTCCTTGATGAGAAAACTAATGAAATTTGATATGTTCTCCGTCACTGCCCCGTTTCTGGAGACAATTGGACGGCCAGGATGGTTAACTTTATGTATTTTAGGGAGGAGATAAAACCGGCTTGGAGCTGGATCCTGGAGCATCTGGTAGGTTCAATGAGTTTCAACTTTTTCAGGATCTGGACAATTTCGCGCGAAACCTCTGCCTTAGGGAGTATTTAAACGAAAACACCAGCGACAGACAACAAACGATTCCCACCGTGTCAGAGAAGTTGCGGACACCGAGCTAACAACGTGATAGACACCTTGATATGTATATATCTGCGGTGCAGAAGGACATACATAATAAGGGCGTATGGAAAACAAAGTCCGGTTCGCAACAATCTCTCGAACGAAGAACGACAGGCTTTGGAAACGTTGCGTAAAGACGAAAACATCGTAATAAAACCGGCTGACAAGGGTGGAGCTATAGTAATCCTGGACAAATCAGAATATTTAACAGAAGGCGACCGCCAGCTCAATGATCCTCATTTTTACAGAAAGATTCCGAACGACCCCACACGTCAACTGGGGACAGAAATGGAGGACTCTCTTGCTGGACTCGCTAAGGACGGTAGAATAACTCAGGCAATGTTAAAATCAATGTCGCCGAGCAATCCAGCTCCAGGCCGGTTTTATCTCCTCCCTAAAATACATAAAGTTAACCATCCTGGCCGTCCAATTGTCTCCAGCAACGGGGCAGTGACGGAGAACATATCAAATTTCATTAGATTTCTCATCAAGGACATCCCTCCCCGTTTTCCCTCGTACATTAAAGACACAAGCCATTTCCTTCGGGAGATTTCAAACTTGACCATCCCCACAGGAGACCTTCTGGCGACCATGGATGTTTGCTCCCTGTATACAAATATTCCACACGCAGACGGCATAGCAGCGACGCTGGCAGCATTCGAAAGCTCCAACTCTTTGGTTGATTTGGACAGTGGAACCCTTTCTGTCCTTCTTGAACTGGTCCTAAATTCCAACAATTTTGAATTTGATGGCCAGCACTACCTCCAAACAAGCGGTACAGCGATGGGCACAAAAATGGCCCCTAGCTCTGTCAGCATCTTTATGGCGTCACTAGAAATTCCCTTCCTTGAGGAACAGCCAAAAAAACCACTTTTCCATAAGCGTTTCCTAGACGACATCTTTCAAGTATGGGAACATGATGAAGCGAGCCTGTTGGACTTCATTGCGCACTTTAATACCCTGCATCCCTCCATTAGGTTTACCCACTGTATCTCCGACTCAAAGATTAACTTTCTCGACGTGGAAATATCGGTAGACGGCAACTGCCTTTCGACTATACCCTATACAGAAAACCAACGGATAGGCAGCAGTATCTCCATTTTCACAGTAGCCACCCGAAGCACTGCAAAACAAGTATTCCATATTCTCAGGCTCATCGATACCGAAGAATATGTTCTACAACAGAGGAATTTGACCAGCATACGGGGACTCTCAAGGTCGCTTTGTCACGACAAAAATACCCGGGGGAAATAGTGGAAGACGCCATTCAACGCGTTCGCAGCCTAGACCGTTCTTCCTTCTTGGCAGAGAACAAGGTGAAAAAAGAGAGCAAAACAAACCTAATCCTTACTTACTCCACAACTGCTCCCAGGGTAAACAACATACTAAGCCGTCATTTTAATATAATTAGACAGAGTAATAGGCTGTCACTAATATTCAAGGAACCACCCCGAGTGGTGTACCGCAGGGACAAGAACTTGAGACTTGTCAACGCAAAAACAAAGAAGACCGCTGCCCGAGGTGGATGCCACCCATGCGGAAAACCCGGTTGCAAGGTGTGTCCGCACATTTCCGACACCAAATTGGCAAAATCCAAGTCCGATGGCTTTACGTTTCACATAAATGAAGACCTCGACTGCGATTCGAGCAATGCTATCTACAAACTTCAATGCGAGGTGTGTGGGGAGGAGTACATTGGTCAGACCAAGACAACATTTCGTTTCCGCTTCAACAACCACAAAGCGCATGTGTCATCCCTGCCCAACTTGCCCCTTTCCAGACACCTGCGTCTGCCCCTGCACCGTTTTGAAAACATCCGTGTAATCCTTCTCCAGTGTGGGTTCCCTAACACATATTACAGGGAACAAAGGGAATCGTACTTCATTCATAAATTCGGCACGTTCTCTCATGGCATGAACGCTACTCCCGGGAGACTTTCCTGCTTAAAGGAGCCAACGTAGGAAATTCCGCCGGTCATAGGCCTTGGACAGCGTTATTATCAGAATACGCCGGAACTTGTTTTTTCTTGACAACTGCAGACACTTTGAAATGGCAGGCAATCAAGCAGTTTATTTCCTGAGTACTTTTTTGTCCAACGTCCTGCCAACATTCACGTTCCATCCCAAATAGACACCTTTGATCTATCACCTAGACCATTGGGACCACGCGGCAGCTCCGCGGGCCGCAGACCTTTCGCGTTTTCCGCACACATGTATTATTATTATTTTTAATTTATTAAGTTTTGTATTGTATAACTTCTTCTGCTCAATTTTATATTCTCCATGCCATTTGCATTTTCATTTTTCTACATATTCCTTGTCATTTGTTATTTATTTACACCAACATCGACTCAGCTCGATAATCTCAGAATGATTTAACCTGCGCGTGCATGCAAATCTCGAAACCACATGCACTGCGCCAAACTTTATCAAAGTGCTCTCACCATGTCATACTTGTTTGGCGCCACATTTAATCAGTAGTTTTTCTTTTTCTCTTCCTGTGTGTGCGTTAACATTTTTTGTGTTACATTGTCTTTAAACATTTTTAGAGCTAAATTTTTTTCTGCTCTTCCCTTCTTTTAGAAAGGTAGCGGATCGGGCTAGTTGGTGCAGATTTGACATTTTCAGAAGCGCTAAAAGAACAAGGACGCAGAGGGAACAGACAGGGACGAGCGCTACTTCCAACTGTTTATTTCGTAAAACCTCAAGTGCTTTGACTGTGACCAGAACTCCATTCAACATGAAGCTAGCCAGATTTTAGTAGCCTTCGAGAATAATCTCAGCCCACTAAAACTAACCCAACTACCATCTGACGGGGAAATCCGCTTCCTCGATATTAACTTTTCACTCACCGACAACCACGTTTGCTGGAGCTACGAACCTCGCGGCAATAAACCCCTCTTAGCTTTCCGCTCCGCCCACTCTAAGCTGGTTAAGCGAGGAGTGATTGCACTTTGTTTCAGGAATGCATTGACGAAATCTTGCCACCACTGCATGCCCCGTAGTTTTCATAAACAAGTGAACCGGTTATCCGCTGCTGGTTACCCTGTTCAACTTCAGATCTCGGTAGCAGAACGCGTCCTTAGGAACCTGAACGGTCGTGACGAAATCGCAAATCAGTCTAGTGAGAGAAAAAAGGTTGCTGTGCTCCCTTACGTGCACACTGTTTCACACAACCTGAAAAAGGTAGCGCAGAAAGCAGATGTTAGAGTTGTATTCACGGCCCCTCACAAGCTTAACAAGCTTTGCAAGCTGACGAAACCCTACTCTTCTGTCAAGCAATTATGTGGTATCAAACACCAAACAGCGTACGTGGACTGTGTAGACTGTGTTGTGTACTGCATCCCTCTATCTTGTGGCAAAAAGTATGTTGGGCAAACGGGCTGTTGTCTCAATGACCGGCTACGCCAGCACAACAACAATGTTAAAAATTCCTGCGGAAGCAACCTAGCCATTCACTGCAGTAAGTGCCGCAATTGTGCTCCATTGTTAAATCAGTGCCACATCATTGGACGTAGTCGTGATCAACTAACCCGAGAGATTATAGAAGCACAGAACATAGCATCACTGGGTAGCACTTGTGTAAGCTCACCGTCTATTTCATTGTCAAAAAAAGAACTTGCCTTCCACAGGGTATCAACGTAATCGTGCACTTATCTCCTTGGTTCTCTTAGTCTCGGTAGCTATCTGTGTATTCTCGCACGTGCAGTTTACTGCCGTGTCATAAAAGCGTTCGAGAACTGTTTAAAGCACTTGCGGTTTTACGAAATAAACAGTTGGAAGTAGCGCTCGTCCCTGTCTGTTCCCTCTGCGTCCTTGTTGTTTTAGCGCTTCTGAAAATGTCCCTTCTTTTGTTTTGTTCCCCCAAATTCATCTTTGCCTTCCCATTACGCGCTCGGGCTAGCTCAGTATTTTACCCGACGGACGCTGTTTTTTCACGGGAAGCTCACTGCGGGACACGGGTTTGGACAGCCTAGTATATTTATGGGAAAAGGGGCGCCAGATTGTCTGGTAGAAAAGCCCGACAGGAGAGCAAAGCGACGAAATGAAGCAAAAATACGCAGAGGGCACAGTCGCAAGTTGCCGTTGCAGTGGTTAACAAGTGAGTGTTGGCCGTCTCTCGAACGCGTCCCTTGCAAGCGTCACGGGCCGCCGCTCGGACCCGGCGGCGTCTTGCGGGGGTGTGCGCGTATTGGGGGGGGGGGGGGGGGGGGGGGGTAGCGGCTTCCGTGTGCGCCGAGATCCGGGTTTAACGCTCTTTTGCCCCTTCTATCGCTGTGCTGTTCAGGCTCGTTCTTTGCTTCTACTTTACCATTTCCACCTCCCCGTTTGTTTTTCTGGTTGTTCAGCCGCGGCCCGTGTGAGACTTGTCGTGCTGCCTATTATACGGTCCCCTGCCCTTATTCTCAAGTTTGTTTAGAGGGCGGAGATTGTACCTCCTCTCTTGTTCTGTGTCCTTATATTGACGAAACGGATTCATTGTAAGCCTGCCCTGACGAAGGGAATACCATTCCCGAAACTGTTGGCAAAATAAACGTTAAAAGAACAGTCGCGTTTGTCGTAATACTGTACCTAAACTAGTAAACTGGGCCATTGCAACCCCTTCTGAATACAATATATATATATATATATATATATATATAAAGTCTCCAGAAATTGAAAACATAACAGGATTTATTTCACGACGTTTCGGCTGGAGGACCAGCCTTTTTCGAAAAAGGCTGGTCCTCCAGCCGAAACGTTGTGAAATAAATCCTCTTATGTTTGTCAAATTCTGGTGGCTTTATCTTATATTGATCAATCAGCTGCCAAAAAATCATTTTTGTTATATATATATATATATATATATATATATATATATATATATATATATATATATATATATATATATATATATATATGCGAAATTCAGAAACGCTTCATTTAGGTAAACATTTATTGCTAGTCGACGTTGCGGACGGAGCCTGTCCTTTTCCAAGGACAGGCTCTGTCGAAACGTCGACTAGCAATAAATGTTTACCTAAATGAAGCGTTTCTGAATTTCGCATTTCGCCTCTAGCAACCAAGTACGTTTATCTTTTTTTGCTATATGTATATATACCTAGGTTGCGAGGGCATGAAGTGCTTTACTGCTTTAAAGAGTCTATAGCGAAGTAAACGCTTCGTAAAAGGAAACATATTTTTTTTACTCGACGTTTCGATCGGAGGACTGATCTGTTTACAGGCTTGAAAAGATCCGCCTTCGATCGAAGCGTCGAGCCAAAATATAATATGTGAAGCCATATTGTTGGTCATAGTATGGCTTCACGCGGTCGACGTGGACGATCTCACGGCCGCGGCAGCGAAGGTCGCTGCTGTAGGTTGAACGAGGCAGTTGACAAGGGAAGTCTGTTTGGTTACATGATAGGGCCCGTTATATATGACAGCCAGCTTTCTGGACAGGCCAACTGGCACCGAAGGTACCCACAGCCAGACGTGATCATCAGGAAGGAAGGTGTGAGTTGGCTTTCTTGTGGCATTGCTGTTCCGAAGTCAGGGAACAGGCCAGCTGGCGGCAGTGTTCGGCGTGTCTGGCAGCTTCCCAAACCGACGTGTATTCCGAGATGTCAGGCCAGTAGAGCATGATGGTGTCTAGCGGAGACGAAGGCTGGCGACAATAATGGAGAAAGGAGGGAGATAATCCGGTGATTGCTTGAACAGCGGTGTTGTAGGCACATGTAACAAATGGTAGAATCCGGTCCCGATTCAAGCCATCGGATGCTATGTACACTGACATCCTATCAGTAGCGTTCGGTGAGCCGGTTGCTTAGAGGTTGGTAAGCGCTGGTGGTCTGGTGGACTTTTTGACATACGTGTAGGAGTGCTTCAACAACTTCAGATAGGAAAGATTTGCCCCTATCGCTGGGAAGTTCACGAGGGGCACAGTGCCTCAAAGTGGAGTGACAAAAAAGAAAGTACGTGATATCGTTTGAGGTGGCGGCCGGAAGTGCTGCACTTTCCGCGTAGTGAGTGAGGTGATCGACCGCCGCAATTATCCAAAGATTCCCCGTTGGTGTGTACGGCAGAGGCCTATACAGATCGATGCCGACACGATTAAATGGTCGGTCTGGGCAGTGGAGAGACTGTAGTGAAGGTGGCGTATGTGGGGCAGGAGGCTTGCGACGGTGGCACTCGGAACATGACCGCACATACCTACTGGCGAAGGTATACATGCCGCGCCAGTAGAAGCGCTGTCGCAACCGTTCATAAGTCTTCAACACTCCCGACGGCCGCGCCGCACTGGGAGCCGTTATGATAAGAAGCCCAGATTGCACTACAAAGGTGGCGGTTTACGACAAGCAGCCAGTTATGGTCGTGTGGCATTAGTTGCGTCTCTAGAGAAGACCGTCACGAAGAGCGAAGTGCTGCGCCTAACGACGAAGGGCACGAGGGGCCGACGAGGGCGACGAGTTGGTGGGGAGAGCGATGAGTGACGCCAGCCAGGGGTCTTTGCGTTGTTCTGCAGGCATGTCGTCAACGGACAGGGAAGACAAGACGGAGCTGGAGGCAGGCGGCATCCGGACGTCAGAGGGCACCGGCGAGCAGCGTCTGCATCAGAGTTCTTGTGCCCAGTGCGGTAGATGACGCGGATATTGTATTCCTGCAGTCTAAGCGACCACCGGGTGAGACCATCGGTGGGGTCTTTCAGTGAAGATAACCAGCAAAGAGCGTTGTGATCCGTAACAACATCCAATGGGCGCCCGTACAAGGACGGCCTAAATTACTGAAGTGGCCAGACGATGGCGAAACATTCCTTTTCGGTGCCGGAATTATTATTCGCGGCCTTGGTAAGAGTCCCACTTGCGTACGCCTCGAAGTATTCTTCAGCGCCGGAATTTCGTTGGGACTAGAACAGCGCCGAGGCCGTCGTGACTGGCGTCGCTGTGGGCTTCGGTAGGCGAAGCCGTGTCAAAGTAGCATAGTAAGGGAGGCGAGATAAGTATGGTGCGTAATTTCGTAAACGCAGTGTCGCGAGCCGTCGACCAGGTCGAGTGGTCGTTGTGTCCGCCGAGAAGTTGCGTCAAAGGGCAATGATGGTTGCTAAGTTGCGAACAAAGCGCGAAAAGTACGAACACAAGCCAATAAAGCTGCCTAGTTGCTTTATTGAAGTAGGTTTCCGGAACGCAGTGACATGACGGAGTTTAACTGGGTCGGGAAGCATGAAATATTTTGACACGGGTAGCCCTGAAATGGTGAACTCGGGGACAGAGAAATGGCACTTCTTCAGATTGAGCTGCAGACCGGCATCCGTAAGGCACTCTAAGACAGTCTCAATTAAAGCGAGGTGGGTAGCGAAGTCGGAGGAAAAGCCGCACGTCATCCAAGTAAGAAAGACATGTGTGTCACTTTGTACCGCGAAGTATAGCGTCCATCATGCGTTTAAAGGTGGCAGGCGCGTTGCAGAGGCCGAACGGCATGACATTGAGCTCATATAATCTATCAGGAGCGACGAAAGCTTTCTTGGCCCGATCACCCTCCGCCATCTGAACTTGCCAGTAGCCAGACCGTTAATCGAGAAACGATAAAAATCCGGCTCAATGTCGATAGTCAAGCGCGTCGTCTATGCGTGGTAGGGGGTAGACGTCCTGTCGTGTGATTGCATTCAAGCGTCAGTGATCCACACAGACCCGAACAGATCCGTCTTTCTGTTGTACTAAGATGACAGGCGAAGTCCAGGGGCTGCTCGAAGGCTGAATCACACGTCTTCGGTGCATGTTGTCGAATATCTCATCAATAACGTGGCGCTCTGAGGCGGCGACATGATAGGGATGTTGGCGTAACGGCGCAGCGCCCCAGTGTAGATGCCATGAGCCACAGTTGAGGTCTGACCCAACGAGGGTTACTGGGCGTCAAATGAAGCTCGGAATCTGCGCAGCAAGTCGAGGAGCTGGGCGCATTGATCAGGAGAAAGGGCGTTGTCGACGGAGGTGGTGAAGACAGCCCATTAGCGATCAGGCGAGCAACGAACGATGTGGGCTGATGGCATTGAGGCTTTCAGGGACTCCGGTAGCAGTGGGGGATAGAGGCGGCACTAGAACGATGTGATCGGGATGCACAGGCTCGGCGTGTCCAACGCATTCACTACGGTGCATTGTGGGTGGGTGGAAAGAGTCATTGCTGATGGCTAATTCGGCGGGGCCGCTTCGTACTGTAACGAGGGTGAAAGGAAGAGGAAGACACCTTCACTGGACGAAAAGAGAAGATGGTGTGAAGAGGACTAAAGAGGCACAGGGGATAGGAACACGGACACAAGACGAAGGCGAGATAATGGTAGCTTGCACAACGTGACATTTGGCCTCTGGAAGAATTTTAGCGGGCGTCAGTGAGTCGTATAGCGGAGACAGCTCGACTTCCGCACAGACGCAGTCAATTACGGCTCGATGGCGAGATAAGAATTCCCACCATAAAATCACGTCGCGACTGCAGGCTGACAGAACAATTAAATTGATGACGTAGAAAACGTTCTGGACCGTGACTCAGGCAGTACAGATACCGAGCGGCTCTATGTGTTGTGCAGTTGCGCGGAGTGAAACGCCACGAAGCAGCAGGACAATTTTTGGAAGCAAAAGGCAGAGTCTAGCATCTAAGACGTGCACAGCAGCTCCATTATCTACAAGCCCAAGGGTCGCGACGTTTTCTAATGTAAAGTTGGAATAAATTTCGAGGAGATGAGGCAGGACTTTCGGAGGTCGACGAAAGCTAAGTTATTTTCTGTGGAACTGCGTCTAGTGGCTCTCTGGCGGTGGAGAGGTAGGCCGGCTTCGCATCGGCGACGGCGAGCGACGGGGTGGAGAGGGCGAACGGTGCGCAGGCGAAAACTGGTGATCAAAATGCGACGAGTGCTGACGCGACGCACGGGGAGGACACGGTGGCTGAGCATAGGCGGCTGTGCTCTGGTCGGCGACGTACGGTGGTGTGCGGCGGCGGCACAGCCGTGCAACGTTGCCAGCGAGATTAACCGCCGTATTCACAAACCACACTCGCCCTTACCTTTGGCGCCCTTTCCTGCTCCTTAACGCGTTTCAGAAACAGACTTTACCTTAGCGGTCGCCTTTAGCCTAACCTAAAATTCACGTAAAGCGAGCCATTTAAGGTACCCTCCCAGGCACCTTTAGCAGTTCCTTACCACAATTCAACATGACGGCGTGCTCCGATGACAACTTCAGTCAGTTCGTCGATTTTGTCCGCCGCGCGGAAGATGTCACCAATGACGAAGCATACAGTATTACGTACCCATTGCGGCGGAACCTTAGAGATCGTCAGAATCCCATAGAAGTGTATAACAGCCAGGAATTCTTCGCAAAGAACCGCTTTTCCAAGGCTGCTGTGCTCGAGCTTCTGTCCATGTTGCGGCTGCGCCAGAACACAGACGGACGACGTTGTCCTGTGTCGCCGCTGTTGCAACTGCTCGTGACGCTGCGTTTTTACGGAACGGGGACCTTTCAGTTGGTCTCCGGAGACCCTGTCAACGTGTCCCAGCCGACAGGTTCCCGAGTTGTAACTCGAGTGTCGAAGATGATTGCCGCTACTCTGTACCCGACGCTAGTGAAGTTCCCCGACGCTGGAAAAATGCATCATCTACGAGTTCTACAAGATTGCACAGTTTCCCAGCGTGACTGGTTGTGTTGACTCCACCCACGTGCGTATCAAAAGCCCGGGCGGAGACGACGCCGGAGTATTTAGGAACAGGAAGGGATACTTCTCAATCAATGTGCAGGTAAGTGAAATGTGTACATAACTTCCAGGGTGAGCATAGAGACGCGAAACAACGGCGCTTTTGAAGCAGGAAGAGGCAGCGGACGGAATGAAATTAGTTACAAATCAGTGAACAATCAATGTACGTGACTTCGCGGGTGCCTCAAGTTTTGACAACTGCATGATTTGCCTCATCGCACTTTATTTTCTCTAATAGGAATAAATTCTTCTAGTATAAATATGCATGTACAAGATTTCAAGAATCATGCACTTGACCACTGTTAGAATAGGAAATTGCTACTCATGGTCGTCCTGCAAAGGACATCAAAAACCAGGTTACATAAAAGCAAAACAGCTGCAACGCGTTCATGTTCCTTTCTTTTTTTGGCATGTTTGCACTCTATCACAGGACTTCAACTGGAATTATTTGATCTAGTTACAAGCTGGCCGGGCTCTGCACGTGACAGTAGAAGTTTTGACAACAGCAATGCAAGAGTTTGGACTGAAGAAGGAACTGTTGCTGGCATACTCCTGGGCGACATGCGGTATGCTTGCAGATCATACCTAATGACTCCATTGAGAGATCCTGGACAGAGAGACAGCCCAGAGTACAGGAAAGTGAATATGACAGGTCACAATATTGCATGAAAACTACAGGAAATTGTGGAACGTCTCTTTATTCAGCTACAAGTCGCAGATACGGACGAGGAACTCCGTCGAAAGGGCTTTCGGAATCTGGAAAAGAAGATTTCCATGTCTAGATATGAAGCTGCAAATTGAAACAACATCATCTGTAGTCGTCATCACAGCGTGTGCTGCTTTGCACAACTTTGGCCGGGCCCACTCATGTGATGAAATGCCTCCTGTTCCCCTGCAACCGGACACATGCAGCCTTCATCAGCCATGCCCAGCTTTGCAAGCTCAACAGCCACATCCCGTTGACTCGGCGAGTGGCTTCAGGACAGGAGCAATCATTATTCAGCAGTATTTTTCATAGTGTGGCAAAGCAAAACAAGCATGGCACGCAGCTTCAGAGTGGCAAAGTGAGTCATTTCTCTTTCTTTACTGACTGCTATTTTATGGTGGCCATTATGAGCTCTAGTTTGGCCCTCTCATTCCAGCTCATGCACTTTTTTGGCGTTCTTCGTGTAAAGCGCATGTTCAGCTTCATGCGAGCTAAACATCGTCGTCGAGAGATGGACGGCGCGCGGGTGGACGCGCTTCGGCAGCTTCTTCCCAAATAGCGTGGCGTATCCCTGGTGCCAGCTCCTGAATACTGGACAGCAGTGACAACTGCCGAGCAACCTCTTCCCGGGCACAGTTTTTGATGTGTTGGAGGAACGCAGAACCGTCAGTGACATCAGAGAAGGCTGCGACCGTTTCATCCAGGGTGTGTGGATAGGACCGACACCCGCGACATCCACCAAGTGTACGGCAGGATTTAACACACTGGCAGCCGTCAAAGACAGAGCAGTGGTTTTCTGGTTTGGCAGCTCGCAGCCTGCTGAGCAGCCACATTTTTCGTCTTCGTCTTCATCTAGCCGTTCGGCTCAATTTCATCGCTACAATATTTATTTATTTATGGATACTGCGATCTTGTACACAAGATCATAGCAGGTGGAATACAGTGTGTTAAGATACAAGCATACACACACCTACGAACAAAACAGAATTGCACATAGAAAATCAGCAAGAAAATACCACGGCAAGGTCAACAACAATCATTTCATGTGCTCTTCAAACAAATGCATTGATGTCTGCCTGACATCATCATCCGTGAGGTTATTCTAATCAGTGATGGTCCTTGAAAAAAAAGAATATTTAAAAGAATTAACTCACGAATTTAATGGCGTTATGGAAAGAGAATGGCGATTTCTTGTTTCATACCCTGAGGAATAAGTAAGAAGAATAGAGGTGTCAACTTTGAAATTATTATTAATTAATTGAAAGAAAAATTTTAAGCGACATATGCGATTTATGCTAGGAATAGAGGGTAAGCCGCTCTTTTTAAGGAGATCACTGACTGATGCTCCCCCGTAAGTGCTATACATAAAACTTAGTGCTTTCTTTTGGATTCTTTCAAGTTTCTTTATGTTTACCTTTGTGAACGGGTCCCAGATAATGACTGCGTATTCTAAGATTGGTCTAATAATAGTGTTATAGGCAAGGAGGCGTGTACCAGGGGTCGCTAACTTAAGCGAGCTTCGTAAAAAAAAAAAGCTTTCGGAGAGCGTTTGCTGAAACATAGTGGACATGTTTGGTCCAAGACATATATAAAGTCTCGCCCTCCAGCCGAGACGTCGTGAATTAAATCCTGTTTTGTTCTTCAATTTCTGGTGACTTTCTCTGATATATATATATATATATATATATATATATATATATATAGAGAGAGAGAGAGAGAGAGAGAGAGAGTCTGTTCTGAAAGTAGTAGGACTGATTTTTTTTTCTAAATTTTATTCATGATAATAGTACAAACGATTAGTATTTTTCAAAAGAGCACCCGTCCAGCATCTGCACACCGCTGCCAATGAGTTTTCCAGTTTTGGTACGCCTCCAGGAACGCCTGGACCGGAATGCTGTTTAGCTCCCTCGTCACGGCCTGTTGAACCGCCTTTGACAATCCGTGATGCTTCTCCTTGAGCGTCGACTTTATTCTCGGGAAGAGAAAAAAGTCTGGCGGGGTCATGTCGGGGCTCTAGGGGGGGGGGGGGGGGGGGGGGGGGGGGGGGGGGGGGTGCGAGGCAGCGTTGCCACCTTGTGCTAGGCAAGATCCTCCATTACGAGGAACCCTGTGTGGCTCGGCGCGTTGTCATGGTGCAGCCGCCATTTGTTGGCGATGGCTGAGCGGACACGAACAATGCGTTTTCGCAGTCTTCTGAGGACTTCCACGTAAAAAACTGCATTAACTGTTTGTCCGGGTGGTACGAACTCTTTGTGGATGACTCCATGTCGATCAAAAAAAGCAAATGAGCACGGACTTTTCCTTCGATTTGCTCTATCGCGCTTTCTTGGGGCGTGGGGAAGAAAGAGTGGGCCATTCTGACCTCTGCCGCTTGCTCTCCGTGTCGTATTCAAACACCCACGTCGCGTAACAGGTCACTACGTTATCCAAAAAAATCGGGGTCCTCATTCACGTGATGAAGAAGATCCTGTCAGATCGCTTTCCGGCTGGCCTTTTGCTCCTCTGACAACACTCGCGGCACCAACTTCGCTCAACTTTCCTGATGGCTACGTTTTCTGTCACGATCTCAAAAACTTGGATTTCAGGAATGCTAAAGTCATTAGCAATCATTCTGATACTCATCCTGCGATCACTGTTAAGTAAATTTTTCACCACGACGCATTTTCGTTGGCCTTGCTGGTCGATGAGCGTCCGTCGTCTTCCACTCTTTCCCTACCTTCTTAGAACAGCTTCAGCCACTCAAAAACACCTGATCTACCCATGGAAGCGTCACCGTAGGCCTCCTTAATCATGTTGTGAGTCTATTTGCCTATTTTACCAAGATTTACTCAAAATTTGATCGCGTATCGCTGATCCAGTAAACGCTCGACGATTCTGCGTGACGAGACGTTTCGACAGGGGTTCACAGTACAAGCGACGTCCTCTCTACAACGGCCGAGAGCCGACTGCCGATTTTCGCCAGCATTCCCAATATCTCCCTTCAACGATCCTGCACGCGCAGACCACCTCTCGTCCGCCCGTTCGCCCAGGAAAAAACCAGTCCTACTACTTTCTGAACAGACCCTGCATATATATATATATATATAGTTGGTTGGTTGGTTGGTTTATAGGGTTTAACGTCCCAAAGCGACTAAGGCTATGAGAGACGCCGTAGTGGAGGGCTCCGGAAATTTCGACCATCTGGGGTTCTTTAACGTGCATTGACATCGCACAGCACACGGGCCTCTAGAATTTCGCCTTCAAGAAATTCAGCCACCGCGGCCGGGATCGAACCCGCGTCTTTCGGGTCAGCAGCCGAGCGCCGTAACCACGGAGCCACCGCGACGGGGCGCATATATATATATATATTGCCACATTCCTGGACATTCTCGTGGCGCCGTCTCTTGGCCGAACTGTCTCAACCGCCAGCCTGGCTAGCCTTAGCCATGGTGGCGGGCGGGGCTTCTTCGTCGTCTCTTCTTCGGGTTCCGCTCGGGAGTTCGCTGCTACCTGGCGCTGTTCAGTAAAACGTGACCTGGCCGTCCCGACTGTA
Source organism: Amblyomma mixtum (assembly GCF_055824585.1). NCBI lineage: Eukaryota > Metazoa > Arthropoda > Arachnida > Ixodida > Ixodidae > Amblyomma > Amblyomma mixtum. The sequence goes on from NC_143021.1 coordinate 83,034,414, forward strand.
TAGCCGTGACATATTTGGTGGAGGTGCTGGGTATCGTCCCATGTACACTGACTCTGAAGACACCTTTGAAGCCAGCCCTCAGTGCGTGGACACAACCCCCGTCCACAAAGCGAGCCGCCGCCTGCGAGGCCTACAGCCAGAGTTCAGCGGCCTGACAAAACCGGCAAGAGATATGACATCAACCACAGCTAGCCAGACCAGTCAACATTTTGGAGCTGACACTCCCTTCGTACTTCACGCGCCCAGGTCACCGCCGACGTTCCACGGTGACAGGTTCGAGGATGTTGAAGACTGGTTGGCCAGTTTCGACCTTGTGGCAGCCTTCAACCAGTGGGACGGTGAGCGCAAGCTGAGGAACGTTTACTTCGCGCTAGAGGACTCGGCAAAGATCTGGTTCGAGAACCACGAGTCCTCTTTTGCCACCTGGGAGGTTTTTCGTCGCGAGCTGCTGGCGACATTCGGCAGCAGTGAACGAAAAGAGAAGGCGGAAGTCGCTCTGCACTCGAGATCGCAGCAGCCTAATGAGAGCGTCACCATGTTCGTTGAGGACATGATGCGCCTCTTCAGTCGAGCCGACCCTGCTATGGCCGAGGCAAAGAAAGTGCGGCACCTGATGCGGGGCGTTAAGGAGCAGCTGTTTGCTGGACTTGTCCGTGACCCTCCAAGGACAGTGGCCGATTTTACGAAGGAGGCAGTGAGCATGGAACGCTCCTTGCAGGAACGGGGTGCACAGTACGGCCGGCAGGCTAGTATGGCAGCCGCTCAAACCTGCACGCCTACGACGCTGCCTCCTGAAGATCTTCGAGACCTTGTAAGGAGCATCGTTCGCGAAGAACTCGCGAAACTCCGCTTCGAAGCTCCACAGGCCAGCGTCGCCGCCCTGTCGGACGTGGTACGGGATGAAATCCGTCGAGTGGTGCAGCCAGCACCAGTTGTTCCGGAGCCGCAGCCGCAACCCTACATCATGACCTACAGCGAGGCACTTCGACGGCCTGCGGCAGTGGCACAAGCTTTTTCACCTGTGCCGGCTGTGCAGTACCCACGTCCAACTGTGCCCACCACCGTGCCGCAGGAATTCCGGCCCGCCATGCGTAAAGCGGACATGTGGCGAACGCCGAGGAACCGGCCACTCTGCTACCACTGCGGTGAGCCCGGCCACATCCTGCGCCACTGCCCCTACCGTCGGATGGGTTTAAGGGGTTTCGCTTCAGACGCTCCTCGACCACGCTACGGCGAGCGACCCCAGGAGATTGAACAATACCTGACGTCCAACGTGCAGGCTCAGACCGTGCCGCGACGCCAGTCTCGATCCCCATCGCCCAGGAGACTCTCTTCTCCCAGCCGCCCGTCGACCTCTGGCGAATTCAGAGGAAGGTCCCCACGGCGGGAAAACTGAAGACGGCGTCCTCTGGGGGTAGGGCCGCCGCAGCTAGAAAGAAACAAGAGCCTCCACTCGACGATCTGCAGCGACGACGAGACCAACGACCACCTGACCCGACGAGCCCACCGCCGACGAAGAGCCAGCAGTTGGCTTCTACGGAAATTCCAGTAACCGCCGATAACTGTGAAGTAACCGCACTGGTAGATACCGGCGCTGATTTTTCTGTGATAAGCAGCCGGCTAGCCACGACCCTTCGAAAGGTTTTGACACCTTGGACTGGGCCCCAGATCCGCACAGCCGGCGGCCATGTTGTGACGCCGACCGGCGTTTGCACCTTACGAATTCAGATCCGCGGCGTCACTTTCCCCGGCTGCTTTGCTGTGCTTCCTGAGTGTTCTAAAGACCTTATTCTCGGTCTGGATTTCCTACAGGAATATGGGGCTGTCATCGACTTTAAGGAGCTGATCGTCTCGTTTGCCGCACACCGTACTGTTGGCGACGAACCGCAGCAACGCAGGACTAAGTTGCGGGTCTGCGATGATAACGTGGTGATTCCGTCGAGAACCACCATGCTAGTAACTGTGGAGTGCGATGACAGCGCCGGCACTCATGGCATCGCTGAAGCCAACATGTCACTACTCCTGGGTCGGCAAGTGTGTGTAGCTCGCGGGCTTATAGAACTGAACAATAAGCGAGCCGAACTACTGATAACAAATTTCGGTTGTGAACCCCAACGTTTAGCGGCCAACACAACGATTGCTTATTTTGAAGAACTAGGTGAATGTGCCGGAGAGTACGCGTTGACAGGGACTACGAAGTCCGTGGAATCAACGAATGCTCCGGTTAAACTCGACGTGAACCCGAATCTCCTGCCTAGTCAAAAACGCAACCTGCAGACTGTCATTGACTCTTTCCAGGACTGTTTTGCGTCAACCTCCCGAGTTAGGCAAACGCCGATAACAAAACATCGAATTATCGTTGATGAAAGCCAGAGACCATTACGCCAGTCGCCGTACCGGATATCTTCAAAGGAACGGGATGCAATTCGAAGGCAAGTTCAAGAAATGCTCCGCGACGACGTGATCCAGCCATCGAAGAGCCCGTGGGCGTCGCCTGTGGTCCTAGTTGCAAAGAAAGATGGGACCCTCCAGTTTTGTGTTGATTACCGACGTCTGAACAAAGTCACTAAGAAAGACGTTTATCCTTTGCCGCGCATTGATGACTCCCTAGACCGTCTGCGCCACGCCAGATACTTTTCATCACTCGATTTACGCAGCGGCTACTGGCAGATAGAGGTGGACGAACGTGACCGGGAGAAGACCGCATTTATTACCCCGGACGGTTTGTACGAATTCAGGGTGCTCCCCTTCGGCCTATGCTCAGCTCCGGCAACTTTCCAACGGATGATGGACACTGTGCTTTCTGATCTCAAATGGCAGTCGTGTCTTGTGTACCTGGATGATGTTGTCATCTTCTCCGACACTTTCGAAGAACACCTCAGCCGCTTACGCGCTGTTTTCGAAGCTATCCGTTCAGCTGGTCTGTCCCTTAAGCCCGAGAAATGTCACTTCGCTTTCCAGGAGCTGAAGTTTTTGGGCCACATTGTGAGCGCCAAGGGCGTTAGTCCAGACCCTGACAAGACTGCCGCCGTCGCTTCTTTTCCCATTCCTGCTGACAAGCGAAGTGTGCGCCGTTTTCTGGGTCTCTGCGCCTACTATCGGCGCTTTGTGAAGAACTTCTCCCGAATAGCTGAGCCCCTTACTCGCCTCACCAAAGATAGCGAACCGTTCGTCTGGGGTCGGGAGCAACAACATGCCTTTGAAGAGCTACGCACGCGTCTTCAGAATACACCCATACTTGGGCACTTCGATGAGGCCGCTGACACAGAACTGCACACAGACGCCAGTAACGTTGGCCTTGGTGCGGTACTTGTACAGTGGCAGGATGGTGTCGAACGCGCAATCGCTTACGCAAGCCGCACGTTATCACGGTCTGAGGTGAACTATTCCACCACCGAAAAAGAATGTCTAGCTATTGTGTGGGCAGTAACGAAATTTCGACCCTATTTGTATGGCCGCCCTTTCCGAGTGGTGAGCGACCACCACTCGCTGTGTTGGTTGGCAAATCTCAAGGATCCCTCAGGGCGACTCGCACGCTGGAGCCTCCGACTGCAAGAATTTTATGTCACCATCGTGTATAAATCAGGGCAAAAGCACAGTGATGCAGACTGTTTGTCCCGTGCCCCACTTCCTGCCAGTCCCGTGGACCTCGATGACGATTCCCTTTTCCTTGGGGTCATTTCCGCGTCCACCCTGGCTCACCGCCAACGAGACGACATTGAATTACGGTCCCTGATTGACTATCTCGAAGGAAGCGCTCAGACTCCGCCCCGCATCTTTTCACGCGGCCTGTCATCATTCTGCTTACGGGAGGGTATCCTGTACAAAAAGAACTATAGGTCGACGGAGCCTGCCTATCTGCTCGTTATCCCTAATGCCTTTCGCGATGAAGTCTTGCAGGCGTCCCACGATGATCCTTCCTCTGGCCACCTTGGTTTCTCCCGAACGTATATATATATATATATATATATATATATATATATATATATATATATATATTCAATAATTAAAAAGTTAGTTAATTAAGCTTAACTAATTAGTCAACCTTAAGGAACGAAAAAAAATACTGCAGACTAGGTCACGCGACTCTAAACAACCCTCATTTCGTTTCAGACGGCTAGGACACCCCGTGTTTTTTAAAAGCTTGGTTACATTTAGCTGGGACACCTGGCATATATATCTTGCAAAGTGTTTTTCGGGCGCAAAGCACAGCACAAAGCGCAGAACGGCGTTCCCTGACAGTCAGTGGTTCCAGCAGCACCAACGCGAAGCACGCGCTCCCCGAGAGCAGTCCCGCTGCCGCGCGGGCACTTCTTCGTCATTACAATGGCCCCCGGCGAAGGAGGAGCCATCCAGGCGACTCAAGGCGTAGTACACATCATGGGTTCGTGGTAAGGTTTCAGGCGGCTAATGTGAACGGTTTCACATCCACGGCGGCGGTGGTCAGAGGAGGGTGTCAACCGTTTCACAACGTAGTTTACGAGGGAACTGTGACAGACAACACGGTAAGGGCAGTGGTATTTGGCGAGGAACTCTGACGATAGGCCAGGAGGGCCAGAAGGGACCCTGAGCCAAACAAGGGAGCCGGCAGGTAGGCGGGTAAAGGGTTGACCTGAATCACGGCGTTCTTTCTGCCGATGTTGATCGTGGAATGTGAGTGATCGGGCCGCTTGGCGGCATTCTTCGGCACACTGGACAATTTCAGAAGCAGGCGAGCAGTCAGAGGCATCAGGGTGGTAGGGGAGAATGGTGCCAAGCAGGCAAGTAGGTTCGCGACCATAACGGAGGAAGAATGGCGAGAACCTAGTTGTGGACTGGACGGCGGTGTTACAGGCGTATGTGACAAATGAGAGTACAAGGTCCCAGTTAGAGTGGTCGGGGGTGACATACATCGTGAGCATGTCACCGAGCATCCGATTAAACCTTTCAGCCCATTCGTCTGAAGATGGTACGCCGTGCTTGTTCGGTGAACTACGCGACATTCTTGTAGAAGCGCCTGGACAACATCTGATAAAAACACGCGGCCGCGGTCGCTTCGAAGCTCGCAGTGAGCACCGTGGTGAAGAACGAGGTTGCGAAGAATGAACAAAGCTACTTCTCTGGATGTAGCCGCCGAAAGAACGGACGTCTCGGCATAGCACGTAAGATGGTCAACGGCGACGACAATCCAGCGGTGACCGGAAATAGAAGGTGACAGAGGTCCACAAAGGTCGATGCCCATGCGATCAAACGGACGGGCAAGGCAAGGTAAAGGTTGCAATGGTCCGGAAAGGTGCTGCGGTGGTGACCTGCGGCGTTGGCAGTCAAGGCATGAGCGAATGTACTTTCGCAGAAAGGTGTACATGCCGTGCCAGTACTACCGGTACCGAAGTCGCGTATATGTTTTTAGAAGACCAGCATGAGCGTTCTGGGGTTCGGCATGAAATGATGCGCAGACTTCAGCGTGTAAGTGATGAGGTATAACAAGTAGCCATCTTCGACCATCTGGCATGTAATTCTGGCGATAAAGAAGACCGTCTTGCAGAGTTAAGTGGCGGGCTTGACGACGAAGCGAGCGGGAGGGCGCTGGCGTAGTGCGGCTGGAAAGAAGATGCCCGAGAGAGGTTATCCAGGCGTTTTTGCGCTTCCCCAGATGCAAGTTTGGAGGGCGTAATGAAGAGAGCACGGGGTCAATGCTGGAGAGGGTCGCATCGTCGGCAAGTAGCGGTGACCGGGAGAAGGCGTCGGCATCAGAGTGTTTGCGTCCGGAAGGGTAGATGATTCGGATGTCGTACTCCTGAAGTCGCATGGCTCAACGACCAAGTCGGCCGGATGGATCCTTCAAGGACGACACCCAGTATAAAGCATGATGATCGGTGACTACGTCGAAAGGGCGGCCGTAGAGGTATGGACGAAATTTGGTTATTGCCCACAAAATGAACGAACATCCTTTTTCGTACACGGTATCGGCTTTAGACAGCGTGCGGCTGGCATAGGCGACAACATATTCATGAATTCCTGGATTCCGTTGTGCAAGCAGCATCAATGCCGATGCCACTAGCATCCGTGTGGATCTCGGTTGGAGCGTCCGGGTCGTTATGGCAAAGTATTGGTGGTGAAGTAAGTAGCCGGCGCATTTTAGCGAAAGCATCATCACATTTGGAGCGCCATGACGACAAGGAATTTTGGGCTTGAAGTTTGCGTCAAAGGTGAGTGATGGGGGCGAAATTCCGGATGAAGCGCCGAAAATATGAGCATAGGCTGATGAAACTTCGCAGTTCTTTGGGCGTGGAAGGCTTCGAAAACTCGGCAACCGCACGAAGTTTTTCGGGATCCGGAAGGATGCCGTGTTTAGAGACGACGTTACCGAGGATGGTCAGTTGGCGAGCTCCGAGATGGCATTTTTTCAATTTAATTGCAGCCCTGCGGTGGTGAGGCATGTCAGCACCTAGCGCAGACGAGTCAGATGTGTCGAGAAGTCGGCCGAAAACACGACGACATCGTCAAGGTAGCAGAGGCACGTCTTCCAGCGTATGCCACGCAGGATATTATCCATAATTTTTTCGAATGTAGCAGGGTCATTGCAAAGCTCAAATGGCATTAAGCTAAACTCATACAACCCATCAGGCGTGACGAATGCTGTTTTTTCGCGCTCATCTTCGGTAATGGGTATTTGCCAATAACCAGATCTCAGATCGAGTTATCAAAAACATTCTGCTCCTTGTGAGTAGTCGAGGGCGTCATCTATGCGTGGCAGAGGATAAACGTCTATCCGGGTTACAGTGTTCAGCCGTAAATAATCCACGCAAAATCGGATAGAGCCGTCTTTCTTTCGAACCAGAACAACCGGGGAAGACCATGGGCTCTTCTAGAGCTGTATAATCTCGCGCTCTAACATGTCCTCCACTTCCTTGGCGATGACGCGACGCTCCGCAGCTGCCACGCGATATGGTCGCTGGCGCCGAGGAGGATGGGTGCCAGTATCGATGATATGTGCGGCAGCGGAAACACGGCCGAGTGGAGTTTGGCGCGCATCAAAAGACGAACAAAATTCGAACAAAAGGGCGAACAGCTGGTCACAGGACGTCGAATGAAGGCCTCTATCGATAGCACTGTACACTACATCAGAGGGTGGTCAGTGTGACAGGGGAGCCGGGGTGCGAGCATCGAGCGACGGTGTAGAAGCGGCCTCGATGTCGTCGACGACTTGTAGAAGTTCAGCCGATGTTGTGTATCCAATTCATTCACCACGAAGCAGAGTCAAAGGAGAGGGTAGATGATTGCTGATGAGCATCGTTGCTGTTCCGGAGGTCACCATGATCACAGCGAAGGGAAGCGGTAGGTTTCTGCGGCGAACGAAGAATTCCGAGGGTGTAAAGAGAATAGATGAGTCGGGTTGGTCGGCTGGAGAGACACACGACAGGTTGACTACTACGGACGAGGAAGCAGGAAGTTCGACATCATGGGAAAGAAGAAGCTTGTCCGGATACTCGGGGGTTTCGGCAAAGTCGTCGGGTAGGACAGAGAGTGTGACTTCAGCACGGGCGCAGTCGACGACAGCAGAGTGTTCCGACAGAAAGTCCCACCCAAGAATGACGTTATGCGAGCAGCAGGAGAGCACTCAATAACAACTTGTTCAGTGCGGCTGAATTTGCTGGGCGTCAGTAGTACGGACTAAAATTCCAGAAAATGGCATCATAACTTTCTTGATGCGGCAGCAAAATTTCGCGTCCATAACTGATACGGGCGCTCCGGTGTCAATCAGGGCACACATCGCAACACCGTCTACGACCACATCAACGACTTTGGCCAGTCCTCAACATCATTGTCGCCTGTGCCGCTGAAGACAGTTGGGTCCCGCTGCCAAGGCATGCCAGCGCAGATAACAGGTGCTGGCGGCACCGATGTCAGCGGCCGCGGTGGCGGCGGTGCTGTGTTTCTCGGCATTTGGGTGGTAACGGTGCCGTTTCTCAACTCCAGGACGGGATCAGAGTCCACCTCCGCCACTTGCTAAGGGTTTTTCGGGCGCAAAGCACTAAGCACAGTCCGGCACAAAGCGCAGAACGGCGTTCACCGACAGTCAGCGGTTCCAGCAGCACCAACGCGAAGCACGCGCTCGCCGAAAGCAGTCCCGCTGCCGCGCGGGCACCCCTTCGTCAATAATATATATATATATATATATATATATATATATATATATATATATATATATATATATATATATATATATATATATATATATATATATATATATATATATATATATATATATATTGTTACGGGACGGCGGGCCCGCGCAGAGAAAGGCACAGAGACTCAGACACAGGAGACCCAGACATAACCGGCCGCGGCGGTTCTCCTTTTCTCTACCTCACGCGCTAGCGCCGCGCGCTCTCCCCTCGCGCTCGCCCCGCGCCTCTTCTTTATTTGTATACCGCGGCGCGCTCTTGGGTGCGAAGGTCGTATGCCGTTACAATATATATATATATATATATGACAGAAGCCAACAGCCACAGAAACCAAGGGGCACAGGGGAATTTTTTTTTAATGAATTTATTTATTTTGTGGTGTTGATCAATTTAGAATATTACTGAATATGTTATCGCTTAAAGCTAATTGATTAGAAAAGCAGAAGAAAAAAAAAACACGTGCCGCCGGTGGGATCCGAACCCCCGAAAGCAGAAGGTTTGACAGCCGTCACTGTAGCTCAGAGGTAGAGCACCGGACGCGTAATTCGGAGGTCGTGGGTTCGGATCCCACCGGCGGCATGTGGTTCTTTTTTCTTCTGCTTTTCTAATCAATTAGCTTTAAGCGATAACATATTCAGTAATATTCTAACTTGATCAACACCACAAAATAAATAAATTCATTAAAAAAATCCCCTGTGCCCCTTGGTTTCTGTGGCTGTTGGCTTCTGTCATATTTATAACGAGCCCCTCAACCCCTTCCCTTGTTTGCTATATATATATATATACCGCAGTCGTGGCCTAGAGGCTTGGTCGTCCGCCTCGGCTGCGGGAGGTGGTTGGTTCGAAACCCACCGGTAAAAATGGGTACAAGCCACCCCCGGCCCGGCGCCCGGCTTCTTTAGGGGTGTGCGCTTGGAAGAGTCTCCGCAAACCCCGCTGTGTCCTTTCGGGGGCAAAACCAATTTCGAGCACCATCAGCCTGCAAAGGTGGTTCGTGATTCAGACTTTACAGGTTCAACGGAGTTTGGAGAGTTCGATGAAGTTTAAACGAGTTCGCTCTAACGTGAGCTCAGTGGCACTGCGCCAACTTGAAAAATTGAAAAAAGGGCCACAAATTGGGCTTATGCCGCACGACACGGACTTATGGTTGCTTGGCGGGGGAACTTATCACTCATCCGCCAAGGCAACTGTTTGGTCTAAGACCCTTTTCCCAAGCATTTCACCCTAGAAGAGCCGAGCACCAGGCCAGGGGAAATCTTGTACCCATTAAAGAAACCGGTGGGTACCCGGCGGCACTGGGGATCGAACCCAGCACCTCCCGAATGCGAGCCGGATGCTCTACCACAAGGCCACGCTTCAGTTATTGCTTTTTTTACATTCCTTCCAATACTTCCCCTCAACCAGGGGTGGGTGCACTATAGCTGGGTGCGAAGAAAAAGCACAACTTTAAAGGTTTTCTTTTACCTATTTCACTTTTTTTTTCGAGGTTTCTTCCTTGCTCTGTTCATTTTCCTTTTTTTTCTTCTATTTTTTTCTGTTGTCTGCTCTCTCTGTTGGAGGGTCATATTTTATTTTTTTGCTCTCGCGGCCAGGAGAAGGAACAAGTTTTCGCATTTTTCTACGAAAGTTGTTGCACGGCCACGCACCTGTCGAGCACCTCCCAGCTGGACACGATTGTCAATAAGCAAGCCTGTGGTGCTTAACAAAGCAGAGGCCGCATCTGGACGTTGTATTTTCTGACTGAGTACCTGTTCCTCGCACTCTTTTTTTTGGTGTATGTGTGTGTGGGTCGCACTGCCTCTAATAATTTTTTATGCGTATTTTTCTGCTATGTGCTTTGTGTTTCCCACTTTCCTGTTCTGTGCCCGCCCCTATAAAAGGGGATGCCTTCACAATGTAAAATCACTCCTGAAGAAGGTCGGTCTTCCGATCGAAACGTCGAGTTGAATAAATATGTTTCCTTTAACGAAGCGTATACTTCGCTATATATTCTTATAAGCGGTCTAGTACTTCACGCTTTCGCAACCTATATATATATATATATATATATATATATATAGGTAAGGGGAATGAGGGGCTCGTTATAAATATGAGAGAAGCCAACAGCCACAGAAACCAAGGGGCACAGGGGATTTTTTAATTTATTTATTTATTTTGCGGTGTTGATTAGTTTAGAATATTATTGAATATGTTATCGCTTAAAGCTAATTGATTAGAAAAGCAGAAGAAAAAACAACCACATGCCGCCGGTGGGATCCGAACCCACGACCTCCGAATTACGCGTCCGGTGCTCTACCTCTGAGCTACGGCGACGGCTGTCAATTCTTCTGCTTTCGGGGGTATTTATGTTTACAAATGACCTAACCTTGAGAGTGTTCATCAGCGCCACCCACGTACGTAAGCGGCGGACGTAGCGCGTCCTGAGTTACCGCTGGTGTGACGTAGAACGTCATCGAACGGCGAGGGTGGAAGCTGTGTGAGAACCCTCTTATGCTTCCTATGGCATCAAGGCTGCCAGAACCGAGGCCCTCGCTAAGCAATTAAGCAAACAAGGTAAGGGGAATGAGGGGCTCGTTATAAATATGAGAGAAGCCAACAGCCAGAGAAACCAAGGGGCACAGGGGATTTTTTAATTTATTTATTTATTTTGCGGTGTTGATTACTTTAGAATATTATTGAATATGTTATCGCTTAAAGCTAATTGATTAGAAAAGCAGAAGAAAAAACAACCACAACCACAAAAAACATTATCGCGCCCGTTGGCACTGTGATGCAACGGGCGCGATAATGTTTTCTTCCCGCGTGTTCGAACGTCCCGCTCCCGCCGAAGGAAGCCTCCGCCCACAATATTTCTTCTCAACGGTTTTCCTCGCAGACAGCTCACCCCTCTCCACTTCCGATACAACCTTTTGCCTCCTTCCCTTCCCCCCACCCCCTCTTTTCCCCTTTCTTTAATTCGTTCTTTTCTTTTTTGTCTGCTCGCTTTGCAGCCCTCGTTTTCCCCTGAATCGGCAGGGACACCCTAGTCCGCCACTCTCTTGCTTTTCGTGTTTTGTTTTGTTTCCTCAAAGGAGAGCGTCTTTCCCTCTCCATCTGTGTGCGGTGCCGTGAGCAAGTGGATCATCTTTGTTCACAAACAACCTTACCCTGATGAAGGACGGTCCACCGTCCGAAACCGTCGGTAAATAAATGTTTCTCTAAGAAGTGTACTTCAACTCTTTCCTTTATATATATATATATATATATATATATATATATATATATATATATATATATATATATATATATATATATATATATATATATATATATATATATATATATATATATATATATATATTGTTACGTAGCCGTTGGGGCTCGTAACAGAAAGGCTTTAATGGTTGACGTGGACGGCACCGGAGAACAAGCCAAGAGCACCCAGAGGAGGCCGGAACCGATCTTCTTCTTCTTTCACTCGGCGGTGCACGCGACTTGCGAAGAGCAGCCGCCTAGTGGCTGCTTGTGGAAACGTGGCATTACCCCCCTCCCTAAAAAAAAACATCGACCCGATGCATGCGCAAGAAAAGAAGGTAAGAAAAGCAGTTCACAAGAACATGGCAGAAAATAAGCAGTTCGTAAGCAAGGATGGTGAGAAAATGAACGGTCACAAGAAGCATGCTGTTATGGCGTGGCGGTAGGCTGCTAGCGGTGCTCGCGCGAAAAGTACGGCTTCATTCGCACGACGTGACGACTTCGGGCTTCTGCTGGCGGCGATGAGAAGTAGAAGAGCCGTCTGGAAGAAGTTCGTATGTGACGTCACTGAGCTGACGGACCACTCTGTACGGACCGAAGTACTGCTTTAGCAGTTTCTCGGAAAGCCCTCGGCGTCGAATCGGAGTCCACACCCACACCATGTCGTCCGGTTCGAAGGTCACTACTCGGTGGCGGTGATTGTAACGCCGAGCGTCTCGGCCTTGCTGGTTCCGGATGCGCAGTCGCGCAAGCTGCCGTGCTTCTTCGGCGCGCTGAGTAAAGTCCTCGGTACCAGCTTCGGGGTCACGACCGTCATGGGGCAACATGGCCTCTAGCATGGTGGACACCTCGCGGCCATACAACAGAGAGAAGGGCTTCATGCGCGTTGTCTCTTGTTGTGCCGTATTGTACGCGAATGTGACGTACGGTAGGATGTCATCCTAAGACCGATGTTCAACGTCCACGTACATAGACAGCATGTCGGCGAGAGTTTTGAGATGTTCGGTCAGGCCATTCGTCTGTGGATGGTAGGCGGTGGATTTACGGTGGGTAGTGCCACTCAGCTGCATGACGGATTCCAGCAGCTTGGCCGTGAAAGCTGTGCCTCGGTCCGTTATGACAACTGACGGGGCGCCGTGCCTGAGGACGATGCGTTCGACGAAAAATTTCGCTGCTTCGGCTGCCGTGCCCCGTTCGAGGGCCTTTGTTTCAGCATAGCGCGTGAGGTAATCGGTAGCGACTATTATCCACCGGTTGCCCGAGGAGGAAGTTGGAAAAGAGCCCAACAAGTCCATGCCAACCTGCTCGAATGGAAGTCTGGGCACTTGGACAGGCTGCAGTAAACCAGCTGGCCTTACAGACGGTATTTTCCGTCGCTGGCAATCGTGGCACGTTCGTACATAGTGGCGCACTGCCGCCGCAAGTTTGGGCCAGTAAAAACTCTTTTGAATGCGAGCCAAAGTTCGAGCATAGCCGAGATGACCGGCGGTGGGCTCATCATGACATGCCTGCAAGACTTCGTCGCGGAGAGTGTCTGGCACGACGAGGAGATAATCCCTTCCCGTGGGAGAAAAGTTGATCTTGTAGAGCACGTCGTTTAGGAGACAAAACGAGGAGTGCGTTCTGGCGAAGGGACGGGGTACTTCCGTAGTACGCGCTTTCAGGAAGTCGATGAGTGGAGCGAGTCCCGGGTCCTCACGTTGGCGCTGCGAAACAGTGACTGCGTCGACAGTTGCGATAAGAGGGAAGTCGGGCTCTTCATCTTCGTTCGCCGACTGGATAGGTGAACGGGACAAGCAGTCGGCGTCGTTGTGCCTACGTCCGGACTTATACACGATGGTCATGTCGAACTCTTGTAGACGTAAACTCCAACGTGCAAGGCGTCCGGAGGGATCGCGCAAGTTCGTCAACCAGCAAAGAGAATGATGGTCGCTCACGACCTGGAAGCGGCGGCCATAAAGATATGGGCGAAATTT